>NW_007727300.1:406221-439135 GCF_000696425.1 Galeopterus variegatus
AGCGGGAGGCCGGTCCGGTGGCCCATGGGCCACTGCCCGTGCCGCTGGTGCTGGACAACGGGTCGTTCCAGGCCCGCGCCGGCTGGGCGTGTCCAGGGCCGGACCCAGGCCCCGAGCCGCGTCTGCAGTTCCGCGCGGTGTGCGCCCGCGGGCGTGGAGGGGCGCGGGGCGGGGCGGGCCCGCAGGTAGGCAACGCGCTGGGCAGCCTGGAGCCGCTGCGCTGGATGCTGCGCTCGCCCTTCGACCGCAACGTGCCGGTCAACCTGGAGCTGCAGGAGCTGCTGTTTGACTACAGCTTCCAGCACCTGGGCGTCTCCTCACAGGTGAAGGGGGGGTGGGTGGACCGGGGTTCAGGGGAGGGATGAGGTCTCTGCTCTCCGAAAGATAATTGTCACTTGAGTCGCTCTGGTGGTTATTTAGTCAGTCGATCAAGTATTAAGCCCTGGTATGTGTATGTCCTGTGCTAGGCGCTGGGGCATAGCAAGTGAACAAAACAATACTACTCTTCTCTTGGAGCATACATTCAGGCATATATGCTCGTTTGTTAAATTCACTTAACATATATGTATTGCGCATCTACTCTGTGTCAGGCACTTTTTTAGGCATTCGGAATATCTGTGAACATAACACAAAACTTCCTGTGTTTATGGAGCTATTATGGAAAGATATTTTGGTATGAACAGACAGACAATGAGATGATAGGACAGGAGGGAAGTTACATTTTTTCAATAATATGGTCAAGGCAGGACTCATGGAGAAGATGATATTTGAGAAGGACTCAAAGGAGGTGATTGAGAGAACAAGCCATATAAATATCTGAGGAGAAGTGTTCTAGTCAGAGGGAAAATAGCCGGTGAAAAGGCCCTAATCCTAGTTCTAGAGCAGCCAGAGCGAGGTGGAGAGTAGTATGAGGTACTATCTGGAAGAGGATGTCAGAGAGGTAATGAGAGGGCAAATCATACACCTCATAGGCTTTTACTCTGAAATGGGGAACCATTGCAGGGCGTTGAACAGAGGAGGGATGCGATTTATGTTTCAAGAAGATCACTATGGCTTCTGTATGGAAAATGGACTGTCAAAGGTCATAGAGAGGAAGCACAGAGACCAATTAGGAGGCTGTTGCAATAACCAGCTGAGGGATGTTGGTGCGTTAGATGAGAGAGGCAGCAGGAGATGTGGTAAGAAGCAGCTGGGTTCTGGAGATATTTTGAAGATGATTTGCTGACAGTTTGGATAGGACTTAACTTACTAACCTTAAATTGACTCTACTTTCATATTTTCCAGTAGAGATGAAATTAGTGTTTTACAGTTGCTTCTGAGCAGGTTTTTGACGAAAGACCAAAAGCAAATTCAGCCCTGCAGTAAGGATTTGGGTTATTTCATTCTTTAAAAAGAGTATCTGTTACCAGTCATCTATTTGCCCTTTTCTTTCAAAGTAGGGCTGTGTTGATCATCCCATAGTTTTGACAGAAGCTGTGTGTAACCCATTGTATTCACGACAAATGATGTCTGAGCTTCTTTTTGAGTGCTACGGGATTCCAAAGGTTGCCTATGGAATAGACAGCCTCTTCAGCTTCTACCACAGTAAGCCAAAGAACTCGACTTCCAGTGGGCTCATCATTTCATCTGGATACCAGTGTACACATATTTTACCCATCTTAGAAGGGAGGTGAGTTGCACTTGTGGCATTTGAGTGCTATTTTGAGAGACATTCAGGATACATTTATTTAGTGCCTACTTTAGAGACAGAGTAGAAAGAGCAAGTGCTAGACTGTGAACTGAGCTTCTAGGCTTAGCTTTGACCTACCTCATTGTGTGACTATGGGTAAGTCAGGTGTCCCAAAGGGAGTTGGGGTGGATGGTATCTTAGGTCCACATCCGTAATTCTACAGTTTTATAATTCTGATTTATGGAGAGATAGCTACACAGTACCTGGAAGTAGTAGGCACTAAATAAAAATATTTTGAATAAATTACTTGAGTCAATTTAATTTAGACCATTTTTGTGTTCTGGAGTCACTTTTTTACTAAGAAGTTTTTTTCGTTTTTTGTTTTGTAATTTAAAGCTCTTTAATCGCTATTGTTTAGAGCTTTCTGTTCAGGTACAGTGCTGGGCACATAATAGGCACTTATTAAATATTTCCGAGTTGAATAAAAGGCAAGGGTAGTTTGTAGTAATTTAAAGCTCTTTAATCGCTATTGTTTAGAGCTTTCTGTTCAGGTACAGTGCCGGGCACATAATAGGCACTTATTAAATATTTCCGAGTTGAATAAAAGGCAAGGGTAGTTTGTATCATATTTAAAATCTGTTCACACTTTATAGTTTGGCTTTCATTGTCTGATAAGAGACTAGGCTAGTATCATGATCTCTTGAGAAATCTCACATTGCATAAAGAGGTGTGCACTGAAGGCAAAGAACTATGGCTTTGGAGTTGAATGCCTGGATTTGAAGCCCTGCTAAGGATGAGGTACTCATTCACTTAGTTTCCTATCATAAAATTGGGAAAATTCCCGGGGTTACCCTGAGGATGAAATGAGATGGCACATTGTAAACTGTAAAGCAGTCTGAATATTTAAGTCAAAATAAATGCCATTGAATTTATTGAGACCTATAATGGGAATTTTTCTTGAAGTTTCCATGATAATCTTTGAAGATAAAAGTATTTCTTAGACATTACCAAACACTCCTGAGGTACTGAGTTCTCTATTTTATCTAAACAAAATAGGAGAAATTAAAAACATGTTTTTATCTTATATTGAAAGAAAATTATTACCCGAAGACCAAGACATCAGATGGGAGCATATCCTGTTCTATGCTGGCATCTACTGGTGAGATGTCATACAGCAGTGACGTTTCATTTACCATACAAGTTCCTAGTGCTCTGCAACTCTTATTTCCTCACGTAAAGAAAATAACGTTACTTTGGTTCTCTTCCCCTTTGGTTCATGTGAAAGGGATCAGATTTTTAGAAGATTACAGTAAGCCAGTATGTGTATGGTTAATTAATCTGTTTGTATAAGTAGAAGTGGAGCATCTAGGGGAAGAGTTCTCAAACTCTGGTTTGCACCAGTCACTTGAGGAGCTTGTTAAAATGCAGATTCCCAGACCCACCCCAGAGCAATTGAGTCCTGGAAATTGGCATGTTTAACATTTTCCCCAGCTAATTCTGGGATACTTGGTCCCAGGGCCACAGTTTGAAAAATACATGAATCACATAGAGGTCTGACTTTGGAATGCAAGTTCTTTCCATTGTTTCTTTCTGAGATTCTGGCCAGAAGTTAGATGGCTGTGTGTCTGTCTGGGTGTGGACTAGGAATTCTTGTCTTGGGTAAGAGGTTGGGCCAAGGGAACTTTAAAGTTCCTTCCAAGTGTAAGGTTTTATGTTTGCCCTTCTTGTCTATTTATTCTTTATCCTATTTCCCCCAAGATGCTCCACATTTTCTTCTCCATGTTGCCTAAAATTTCAGCATTGCTTTCTACTGCTTGGTTGTAGGTTAGATGCTAAAAACTGCAAGCGTATCAATCTTGGAGGAAGCCAAGCAGCTGGCTACCTCCAGCGTCTCCTCCAGCTGAAGTATCCTGGACACCTGGCAGCCATCACCCTCAGCCGCATGGAGGAGATCCTGCATGAGCTGCGAGTGGCTAAAGATGTTGAACATCTTTTCAAGTGCATATTTACCTTCCGTATGTCCCCTTTCTTGACGTGTCTGTTCAAGTCTTTTGCCTACTTTGTAAGTGAATTGTTGGTTTTCTTAATGTTTTGTTTTGATAGTTTTTTTTTTTTTAATTGGTATATATTCTAGATGCAAGTCATTTGTTGGCTATATGATTTTCAGGTATTTTCTTCCATCTGTAGACTATTTTTTATTTTCTTAACAGTGTCTTGCATTTAAAAAGATTTTATTTTTGATGAAGTCCAATTTATTATTTTTCTTGTATAGATCATGGTTTTGACATCATGTCTCAGAACCCCAAGTATGAAGATTTTCTTCTGTGTTTTCTTCTATAGGTTTTATATTTCTGTGTTTAAGTTGAGTTCTCTGGTTCATTTTTTTTTTTTGTCTTTTTTCATGTCCGGCAACGGATCGCAACCCTCAGTGTCGCGCCCGTACCAGACCGGGACCGGCAACGGGATCGCAACCCTCGGTGTTGCCCCTGCTCCTCGCTCAGCCAGTGAGCGGCCGGTCTGTATGTGGGATCCGAACCCTTGGTGGGAGCTCCACCATGCTCCCAAGCGGCGCACTGTAGCAGTGCGCCACTGGGCCGGCCCCTCTGGTTCATTTTGAGTTCACTTTTTATAAGGTGTAAGGGTTCAGTCACAGTTTTTTATTTTTTTTTGATATATGGGTGTCCAATTATTTTAAATCATTTGTTGGTAAGACTGTTGTTTTGGGCGTCCCCATAACCACTTACAGGTTTGGTGATTTTCTTAGAAAGACATGCAGGACTCAGAAGTCATTATACTCGTGGTTATGGTTTTCATTACATTGCAAGGATACAAAGTAAATATGCCAAAGGATACAGCATGAAGTTTGGGGGCTGCCAGCCGAAGCCTTCCAGTGTAGCCGCACACACTTAACAAGTTGTGAGGGCATGCATGAAGTGTTTTCTACTAAGGAAGCTCATAGAGACCCAGTGCCCAAAGTTGGAGATGAGTCACACAGGCACACTCCACCCAGTGTGTACCAAAATTCCAGGCTTCTAGGAAGAAAACAGGTGTTTAGCATAGACCATATTGTTTGCACAGTCTAGAAGAAATGAACCACCTTATCATTAGGAAAAGTTTTATATGAGTGTAGAGAACCGTTTTCCTGCCATGTTCCCAGATGCCAGCCAAGGACCAACCTTTCGAGCAGGCCTTTTCAAGTATAGCAGTCCCAGGCCATTTTTCTGTATAACTATCTTTTCTCCATTCAATTGACTTTACATCTTTGACAAAAATCAATTGGCCAGGGCCAGCCCATGGCTTACTTGGGACAGAGTGGTGCTGATAACACCAAGGCCACGGGTTCGGATCCCTATATAGGGATGGCCTATTCGCTCACTTGGGAGAGCGTGGTGCTGACAACACCAAGTCGAGGGTTAAGATCCCCTTACTGGTCATCTTAAAAAAAAAAAAAGTCAGTTGGCCATATTTGTGCCCATCTGTCTCTGGATTCTATTCTGTTCCATTGATCTGTGTGTCTGTTCCTTATCCAGTAAAACACTGTCTTGATTACTGTCACTTTATAATTAACTCTTAAAACCAAGTAGCATGATTTCTACAACTTTATTCTTTTTTGAAAATTGTTTTGGCTATTCTATTTCCTTTGCCTTTCCATGTAAGTATTAGGATCAGCTTTTCCATATATACAAAAAAAACTCTGTTGGGATTTTGATTGAAATTACACTAAATCTGTAGATCAATGTGGGGAGAATTGACATTTTTACTATGTTGAGTCTTCTAGTTCATGAACATGGTATGTCTTTCCATTTATCTAGGTCTTTATTGATTTCTTTTGTCAGTATTTTGTAGTTTTTCAGCACAGATTCTGTGCATGTTTGATTAGTTTTATGCCTAAGTGTTTCTTTTGTTTTTTTTATTTCAGTTTCTAGTTGCTCACTGTCAGTGTATAGATATGCAATTCAGTTTTATGTGTTGATTTTGTTTCCTGTGACCTTGCTAAACTTATTAGTTCTAGGTTTTTGTAGATTCTTTAGGGATTTCTGAGTAGATGTGTCATCTGGGAATAAAGATAGTTTTATTTTTTTCCTTCCAATCTGTATGCCTTTAATTTCTTTTTCTTGCCTTCTTTCATTGGATAGGACTTCCAGTACAGTGTTCAATAGGAGTGGTGAGAGTAAGCATCCTAGCCTTGTTTCTAATTCCTGATGTTGGGGTGGTGGTGTGGGGAAGCCTTTAGTCTTTAAGTATTAAGTATGAGGTGTTAGCTCTAGGATCTTGCAGATGCCGTTTATCAAGTTGAGGAAGTTCCTTTCTATTCCTAATTTTGCTGATAATTTTTATCATGAATGGATTTTGAATTTTGTGAAATGTTTTTTTCTGCATCAGTTGAGATGATCCTATGGTGTTTCTACTTTAGACTGTTTAGATGGGGGATTATAATTGCTTTTCTAATATGGAGCCAGCCTTGATTTGGGGGTATAAACCCAACTTATTCATATATATTACTCTTTTTATATATTGCTGGGTTCGATTTGGTAATACTTTGTAGGTTTTTTGTTTATATTCATGAGGAATATTGGTGTGTAGTTTTCTTATACTGTCTTTGTGTGGTTTTGGTGCCAAGGTGAGACTGGCATTGTTTTTTTTTTTAAATGACCGGTAAGGGTATTTTAACCCTTGACTTGGTGTTGTCAGCACCATGCTCTCCCAAGTGAGCCATGGGCTGGCCCCTGGCATTGTTAATGAGTTGAAAAATGTTCCCTCTTCTCTTTTCTGGAAAAGATTGTATAAATAATTGGTGTTAGGGCCGGCCCGGTGGCGCACTGGAGAGTGCGCCGCTTGGGAGTGCGGCAGCGCTCCCGCCAAGGGTTCGGATCCCATGTGGAGACCGGTTCCCGCTCACTGGCTGAGCGTGGTGCGGGCGCAACACCGAGGGTTGCGATCCCGTTGCCGGTCCCCGGTACGGGCGGGACACTGAAGGTTGCGATCCCGTTACCGGTCAGTAAAAAAGACAAAAAGGAAAGAAAAATAAATAAATAAATAAATAAAATAAATAATTGGTGTTATTTTTCTTTCTTTCTGGTAGAATTCTCCAGTGAAACCATTCAAGCCTTAAATAAAATAATTGGTGTTATTTTTCTTTCTTTCTGGTAGAATTCTCCAGTGAAACCATTCAAGCCTTCTTTTTCTGAAGGCTTTTAACTATGAATACAATTTCTTTAATAGACATAGGATTATTAGGTAGCCTTATTGATTTCCTCTCTTTATTATTTCCCTCCTTCTACTTGTTTTAGGTTTATTTTGCTCTTTTTTCTCCCCCCCAGTTTCTTAAGGTAGAAGTTTAGATTATCATGAGATCACTCTTATTTAATTAATTTATTCTTTTGGTAGGGCATTCTTTTTAATATAAGCATTTAATGCTGTGAATTTCCCTCTCATCACTGCTTTATCTGCATCCCACAATTTTCTTTTCTTGGGCAGCTGGCCAGTAAGGGGTGCATCCCACACGTTTTGATATATTTTAATTTTTATTGAGTTCAAGTATTTTCTAATTTTCCTCATGACTTCTTTGAGCAATTCATTATTTAAAAATGTGTTATGTCCAAGTGTTTGGAAATTTCCCTGTTACTTTTCTGTGATTTATTTCTAGTTTAAATCCATTATGCTCAAAGAACTTTCTTTGTCTGATACCAGTTAAACTTGTTTGTTTTATAACCCAGGATATGGTCCACTTTGGCAAAAGTTCCACATACACTTGAAAAGGATATGTATTCTGCTCATTTTAGGTGGAGTGTTCTATGATGTGACTTAGATTCTGTTGGTTGATGGTGGTGTTCAGTTCTCGTGTATCCCTGTTCATTTTCTATCTACTAACTCTATTGATTATTGAGAAAGGAGTGTTGAAATCTGTAGATATAATTGTGGATTTTCTTAGTTATTTTTTCTGTTCTGTCAGTTTTCGCTTTCAGGTATCTGAATCTCTTTTGTTAGGTACATATTTAGGATTCTTAGGTCCTCTGGGCAGATTAACCTAACATGTCAATTTTCTTTGCTTTCATGTCTACTTGAATATTAATACACCCTCTCCAACTTTTGTTTGATTAGTGTTTGTGTGGTACATCTTTTCATCCTTTTGCTTTTAATCTACCTGTATCATTATATTCAAAGTGAGTTTCTTAATAGTTGGGTCATTTTTTAAAAATCCATTCTGTTAATATCCATCTTTTAATTGGCATATTAAGACCTTTTACAATTAATTTAGTTATATGTTTGGATTTAGGCCCACCGTTTTATTATTTGTTTTTTGTTGTTCCTCCTATTATTCCTGTGTTTATTTTTCCTCCGTTTCCTTCTGCCTTCTTTTAGGTTGTTTGAACATTTTTCCCCCCTGTATTCCATTTAATTTTCTGTTGTGTTTTTTACTGTGTGTAGTTTTTTTTTAGTAGTTGTTGTGGAGATTAAAGTAAACATAACTTTTCATAGTCTACTTAGAATCAATATTTACCGCATCAAGTGGAATGTAGAAATATTTGCACTATATAGACTCCTTTATCCTTCCCCATTTATGTTGTATAGTTGTCTTGTGTATTACATACATTGGAAACCCATCAGACAGTGTTATGGTTTTTACTTTCAGTTGTCAAACATATTTTAAAGAACTCATGAGATTAGTCTGTTATGTTTAACCAGATTTTTATCATTTCTATTGCTCTTCCTTTATTCCTGGTGTTCCAAGCTTCCTTCTGTTATTATTTACATCTGAGGAACTTTATGTAGCAATGCCTTTAGAACAGGTCTGCTGGCATGATATCCAGGTTTTATAGCTGCATTTAGTTGATTGACTGGATTCAGAGATTGAGTGGCATGTGTTTTCTTCATCTTCCCTGCATCTGAAACCCTAGTGTTGACTTTTTAATTTTTGTGTTAATAGTGTTCCATTTCATGACTTCCAAAATTATTTCTTTGAAGAATTGCAGAAGTGGCAGTGCCCTGATTATTATGAGAACAACGTCCACAAGATGCAGCTTCCGTTTTCCAGCAAGCTCCTTGGCAGCACTCTGACCTCTGAGGAGAAACAGGAAAGGCGGCAGCAGCAATTGCGGCGGCTGCAGGAGCTCAACGCCCGGCGGCGGGAGGAGAAGCTGCAGCTGGATCAGGAGCGGCTGGACAGATTGCTCTATGTGCAGGTAAGAGCAGAGACCAGGATGAGTCCCCAGCCTTGCTCAACAAGGTAGTCCCAGAACGTTTTCTTCCTATGTATTGTTCCTCAGCCATAAAATGCGTTGACTGTCAAAGTCACCTTTGGGGTCAAGAAGGAGTCCAGGAGAATCATTAATACAGAGATCATCAGTATAGAGTACAGTAAAGCAGCAGGTGTTTCTGAAAGAGCTGTAGACTCTGGATTTATTGATTTGTTCATTTGTGCCCTATAGTTTCCTTTTACTTTTTAACTTTTTTTTCTTTTTTTCTCTGTAAGCTTACGATATCCTTGAAATTTTTTTTAACTTTTTAACATAAATATAGTACAAATGATGCAAAAGTGCACAAACGTTAAATCTGCATCTTGATGAATTTTCATGAAGTGAAACAGACCCATGTATCTTTCATTAGATCAAGAAACAGAGCCTTACCAGCATCCCAGAAGCCTCCCTCACGTCTCTTCTCAGTCAATAACTTTCCCTATTAAATCTGCATCTTGATGAATTTTCATGAAGTGAAACAGACCCATGTATCTTTCATTAGATCAAGAATCAGAGCCTTACCAGCATCCCAGAAGCCTCCCTCACGTCTCTTCTCAGTCAATAACTTTCCCTCCTCCCTTCCAAAAGGTAACATTTCCGACATCTGTCAACATACATTAGTGTTGCCTGATCAGGTGATGCCAAAACCATGATGTGATGCCAGCCTGGGACAGCTGGAGAGGAGGGCCACTGTGTGAGACTTGGGTGGGAGCTGGAGGTGTGATTCTGTGGAGGGGCAGGCCCCCAGGGCTCTGGGAGCCCTCTCCTGCTGCAGCTCTTCTCTTTCCTTCCTGTTTACAATGGCACTGTGTGTCTTTGAGGATGAATTATGACCGCTCTGGTTTCAGGAACTTCTAGAGGATGGCCAGATGGATCAGTTTCACAAAGCTCTGATAGAGCTGAACATGGACTCCCCAGAAGAGCTGCAGTCCTACATACAAAAGCTCAGTTTGGCGGTGGAGCAAGCTAAGCAGAAGATCCTTCAAGCAGAAGTCAGCCTCGAAGTGGATGTGGTAGACAGCAAGCCGGAGGTAAATGAGGGCCTTAGGAGGGAGGTCCTGTAGGGTCATTTAGAGAGGGCCGCCCTTCTTGAGGGTGAGGAGTGTCCTGAAGACGCTGACGTCAAAAGGGTTGTAGCCAGACTCGGGAAGAAAAGAGTAGTATGATGAGTGATGTCCACAGGGATGTGGTGAGGGCAGCGATGGCTCTTGTACCAACCAAAGTTCTGACTGGAGGGATTTCACCCTGTAGACCTCTGGCCCCCTGGGAGGGAAGGTGTGCTTGTAGTAGGAAGAACAGTCACACACCAATCATGTGGTGCTGTCTCTAACCTGCACTTGTTCCTCTGATGGTCATTTGACAGCTAGTCATACACTCCCTTTAACTTTCTTCTGGCATTTTAGTAAATATATTGTGGTTGAGGGTTCACTTACCTCCTTTCTATCTTGATATTCCCTAAGGATAGGGATCGTACTTCATACATGGTTTATGAACTTTTTTACAGCAACTAATAGATATACTCAATAAAATATTCGTAGGTTAAGATCAGACGTTCGTTAGTTACTAAAGACTAACTCTTTAAATAAGCTCTTTGATTTTCTATGTTTCTCCTTTCCATTTTCCTGCCTGTAGACTATAATAAGTGTTGGTGTGGTCAAAAGGGCAGGAGGCAGAGCTGATCTCAGACTGTGGGTAATACAGACCCTGGCATCTTGGGGCCTGTGTGGTGAAGAGGCGGCTCGCAGGTCGCTCCTCAGCCCAGAAGACACTGGTTGGGTCTCCTGTCTTTAAGACTGGAACAAAGTGTCAATAAGTGTATGCATTGTTCCTTAATTTGTCATCCCTGACTTCTAAAACAAAGGCACATATTTGTAGCCTTGTGACATGTTTGAGGCAGAATTAAGTAGATTAGCTTGTTGGTTTTTTGTTTTTAAATCAACTTTCTTTAAACTCTTGATTACCTCTGCTTTTAGAAAGAAACAGTACTGTGGGAAAGTCCAACTCAGTGCCTTTTGGTGCTGGGTGTAGCATGGTGCTTATCAGTGACGTCAGAGCTATCTTTGGCTCAGCATGAAGCTTTCTTTTGCAGTGAGGGGCTCTCAGCTGGAGGCTCACTTATTTCCTGCCTTCAGACTTGCATTTTCTACCTCTTCTTGACAGGCTATAGGTTATGTGAGGACAGTAACTGTCCGTGAGCATCCATGCTTTATAGAGCAGATCCTCAAGTAGGTTTACTAGATACACCTTACTGGATCACTTCACTAAGATCTTGGGCCGAAGGGACCTTTACTACCATCTTACTCCCCCACATCATTGCAGATCAGCTTCTGTTGAATCAATGTGCCTTTTCCAGTTTGCTTTTCCCAGTTTTTAGGTCTGTATTTCATATTTGAGCTGTTGCTCCCTGAAATCCAGAACCATGTTGTCTTTGTTACCTGTTCATCCATATTTAGTTTTTGTCATGCTTAACATGTCAACAGGATATAAGCTTCTTTTTACCAGAGAGGTGCTACTAAGACACACGCAGGTGAAGAATTTCAGATTTAAAAAGGGAAAAAAAACAAAACTGAAGATGTGACTCCTGAGCAATTGTGGAATTAGTTTTTCCTTTTCTTCTTAACATGTCAACAGGATATAAGCTTCTTTTTACCAGAGAGGTGCTACTAAGACACACGCAGGTGAAGAATTTCAGATTTAAAAAGGGAAAAAAAAACAAAACTGAAGATGTGACTCCTGAGCAATTGTGGAATTAGTTTTTCCTTTTCTTTGTTCATTTTTCTACAGTTGTTACATGCTGTGATTTAACCACCCTTTCATTCATTTAGCAGATAATTAGTAAGCACTAACTTTGTTCTGTGTTCTGGGGACATATATTTAAATCTCCCTGAGCTTGGGGAGATTTTGAAATGTTGGACTTCAAAAGATTTCACTATATACAACAAATTTGATGAATTGACCTGTCACCAAAACTTTACTGGTCAGTCAGCATTTATTAAGGATGATTTTTAGTGATTAAAATCAATTACAGTCACATTCATGGGTCCACTTAAGCAATAATGGCTGAATTGGATTAATAGAGGTGGAATTTTTTTTTTTTTTGCAGTTGGTGGGTACGGGGATTACAAACCTTTGACCTTGGTGTTATCAACACCATGCTCTAACCAACTGAGCTAACCAGCAGCCATAACTTACAGTGTTTCCTAAAATTCATTTTCTCCTACAGACCTGTCCATTCTGGCCATTGCTATTCTACAGTTGTTTCTTTGAGAATTTGTAAAGGAGTAGGCTTTTTTAGCATTCTTAATGATGTATTTAACCTAGAAGATGCTTGTTTTTCATATCTACATGCACAGCATAAGAGGGTAGGTGGGAGAGAGCACAGTTTTAGAGCATTGTCATTTGTTGGAAAGCACAATGGGCCAAATGCAGAAAGTTCTCTTGCTTTACTAGCCAAGATCAGAGCTGGCCCCTGCTTGATCTTCTTCCTCTTGAGACTCTTCCAGGGAGCCGTGCTGTATCTTCTCTGATGTGCTTTGGCAAATTGTCTTCTGTTCAGTTCCAAAAGAACAGTCATATTAGTGTTTCCAGACACCCCACCATACATGTGGAGACCTTGGCAAACCCTAGGGGGAGAGAAGCCAACCGTGATGGAGAAATCTGTTCTCTGTTAGATGCCTGTTCTCTGCCTTGAGATGATTAGCTCTGTTCCTTTCTGTGACTCATATGAATGGGGATATGACAGCTATGAAGGTCTTTACCAGTCAGGCTAAGGAGTCTGCATATTACCTTTAAGACAGACAGAGCTTTCTAGGAATGTTGAGCAGGAAATGATAGGATGAGGTTTTATTTTAGGAAAATGACTGGTGGTGGTTAGGATGATGGGTTGAAGGGAGAGGTGAGGCCAAAGGCAGGAAAACAGAATAAAAACGTGTTGTAGTATCCAGAAGAGAGCCGATGTGGACCTGAAGTTTGTCATTTGCCATGGGGATGGAGGTTGGATGAGGAGACACTTCAGAGGTAGGATCCAAAGATCTTGGTGCCATTTACAAAGCCGAGGTGACAGGAGTGGCAGGTGGCTGATGACGATAGAGCACATGACCTGTGCCAGACCCTGTGCCGAGCACTTCTGCAGGAATTGTCCTGGATCATTTTCAGAGCTCAGTAAGTCCCTTTAGACAGACGAGGAAATTGAGACTGCAGAGTGAAGAAATTTGCCCATGGTCACAGAGCTAGAAGTAGTGCAGCTGAGATTCAAACACAGCCATCCAATTCCAGGTTCCACTGTGATAACACTTAGGCTGTATTGAAAGGCGGGGGGTAGGGGGATAGTGCCTTTGACCAAGTTTGGGAAGATAATCAGCTCAGTTTTCAGCACCTTATCTTTAAAGTCTTCGTGGGACATCAGGTGGAGCTCTCCAGGACTCAGCTATGGGAGGACATAGAATCAAATAGGGAGAGAGAACAGAAGAATGCCTAAGAAGCGCCACTACTTGGAAGTTAGATGGCAGGAGGAAAGCCAGGGAGAGAGATTGAGAAAGAGTGCTCAGAGGAGAGAAGCCAGGAAGGTTGATGGGAGAGTTTTAAGAGCATAGGTGGTGAGCATTAATTACCTAGGGTGGAAGATGGTACATTCGTCCTTTGGGGCAAGAAGAATGAAAGGAAAAAAGATAAGAAAAAAAAAAGATAAGTAAGGAAATAGAATGGAGAATAAATAGGGAAGTTCATGTTTTGAAGTAGCTAAGGTGATCTGCCAGGAGTCACAGGATTGAGATTAGAAAGGGGACTGAGCAGAAGAGTGTTGGTCTGCTGCGGGTGGTGCACAGAGAAACTGAAGAGTAACGGAAGGATTGCCTAGTAGTGGTCTGGGGCTTTCTCCACTCCTGCCACACTGAAAGCAGATTTCACTTATCTGTTGCTATGTTTGTAAAAAAAAATCTCCAAACTTAGTAGCATAAAGCAATCATTTTATTGTGCTCATGGTTTGATGGGTCAGGAATTTAGACAGGGTACATACAGCAGGGATCTCTGCTCCAAGATGCCTGAGACCTCAGCTGGGAAGACTTGAATAGTTGGGGACTTGAGTCATCTGGAGGGCTTTTCACTGAACTGTCTGGCAGCTGGACTGGGATGACTCAAAGGCTGGGTTCAGGAGGGACTGATGACCTGGGCACCCACACGTTTCAAGAGATGAAGGTGGAAAGAAGCTGTGTGGCCTTTTCTGACCTTGCCTCGGAAGTCACATGACATCATTTGCACCTTACTGTATTGGTTGGAGTCCTCACAAGCCCCTGCTGAGATTCAAGGGGAGGAAACAGACCTCCACCTCTTTATGGGAAGGTCAGGGTCACACTGCAGAAGAGTGTGTGGAATGGAAGATACTGTTGTGATCATCTTTGAAAAATACAATCCATCCCAGAGCAGAAGTGGAAGGAGTATTGGGGCATCCTTTAGGATTGAGAAATGGCTGTTGGGTGCAGCAGTGGGTAGAGCTGGGGTGGAGGGACAGTGGCAGCTGTGATTGAATCACAAGCTAAGTAGAGAAGGGTGAGAATCCACAAGAGGGGTCATCACTTGGAGGTGAGGAAGATCAGAGGAGGGGAGGCTAGGATGACGATAAAGAGTAGGGTACAGGTCTGGGGTATAGAGAGGTAGACAGGAACAACCCCAGTGGAGCCCAGTGCTTGCCTTCACCCATTATTATTTGAGGGTCACAAGTTTCGTCTGTAGTTTTATTTAATGTTTTTTTCTTACAAACACTCAGTGGAAATCTGTAGCTATTTTAAATACACAGATGACGTTTGTGTCTCCAACCCACTAATACAAGTGAATTATTTAAGGGGCCAAGTTGAGTGCGTTTAAAAGGGAAGAAGGAGTGTTCATTTCTCACCCAACACTGCCCTAGGTTCATGTGCCACTTAGAGATGGAGAAGTGGCTCAGAGTGTACTTTTTCCAGCTCTACCACTGTGACCTTTAATATGTCTTTGGTTGGCATTCAGATCAGTGTGACTTGATCAGTGTGACTCCAAAGCCTGACCACTTTCTGACACCATACTGCCTCCTAGTTGCTGATTGTCCTAGATGACAAGCCACCAAAATGAACGGGAACTCTGGTGATCAATTTCTGATCCTCTCTTGGAACTGCATTTCAGGTCATTTCTGAAGAGCTGGGCTTAATGCCACACCAGAAGAGGCACAGGCACTCTTCTGGTAGGGGCTCCTTTCTTGTGAGGGGAGCTGAGAGCCTACCAGGTCACAATCTGCAGGTGGCAAGGGGAAGGTTCCTTCATGCACCCTCTGCCGCCCCTGCTTGGATAGAGGAGCCCGTCATTCATTTCAGCTGGCTTCGCTGCCACATGTAAAATCACATGTTCATCTCCCATATTACCCACTCTGATCTCGGGCAAGATCTTTTCCTTACTCCTAAATCCTTGATTGTCTTCTCAAACTCAGACTCATGATTTGTAGAATCTCAGCAGAGACTTTGGAGCTGAGCAGTTCTGTCTCCATCGAGGTTTCCACCACTTAGTGTGATGTGACCTTGGGCGAGTTACCTCACCTCCCTGTGCCACAGCTTCCTCAGCCGTAAAATGTGGTAATAACATGTACAGTGAAGATTGTGCAGTAGCAGGTGTCCCTGCCCCTGCATCCGATTCAGTGTTCGCAGAGATACTCTTGCCTCCTTCACTGAGAGCGAGGTCCTTTAGATTCTTGTCCCCCAGCTCACCTTCTTACATCCCTAAATTACCTCTTTATAAACCAGCCCTCTCATTCTGTCCTCTAGACTCAGACTTTCCCCGTAAAATGTGGTAATAACATGTACAGTGAAGATTGTGCAGTAGCAGGTGTCCCTGCCCCTGCATCCGATTCAGTGTTCACAGAGATACTCTTGCCTCCTTCACTGAGAGCGAGGTCCTTTAGATTCTTGTCCCCCAGCTCACCTTCTTGCATCCCTAAATTACCTCTTTATAAACCAGCCCTCTCATTCTGTCCTCTAGACTCAGACTTTCTAGGGTTTACCCTCAGGCCTGGAAAATTCCCCTTACATATGATAAAATTGTCTTAAATATGGTAGAACAGAATTCAGAATATGTTGTCACCCATTCTGTGTGCCATATATGCCACATGACTTTTTTGTGAATATGTGTAGGGTATTGAGGGGACATTACCTTATTTAAGAGTAAGTTTGAATGATAGTTTACAGCTGCCGTATATATGAGTAAGCTTTAGAGAAGTATATTTAAGTTCTCTGAATAATGTCAGTAATTTATGTACTTGATAGATTCTGAGAGTAAGGAGGACTCAGAGGCTACATACTCATCCTAAGAATGTCCTCAGAGGCACACTTGGCTGTTGGTTACTGAGTCTGCTTGAACCTTCCCAAGATGCCACCTCGTACGACAGTGCATTCTACAACAGCTGTCATCATTAGAGCATTTTTCCATGGGATGCAGCAAAATGTTTCTTCCTGCAACTTCTCCCTTTCGAGTGGAGAAGAGTGAGACTCATCTGCCTTTCACGTGGCAGAATGACAGCTGGCTAAAGAGGTCTTCCAGAACCACTTCCTCCCCTACAATCTTTTGTTCTGGTTAAAATTAAAATAAAAGTGCCCTAAACTATCTATCAGGAATGGTGCCAGTGTGTCTAGACCCCACCCAGGCTCATTGCCCTGGAAGAAGAGAGCCTGTTCTTGCAGGATTCCACAGATAGGAAGCACTCTGCCACCTTGGGGCTTTTAGTCACATCACCAGCCCACCAAGACCCGCTGTTAAGGGTCTAATTCATGTTGGCACATATATTTATTAGTTATTAAGAGATTTATTTAATGTTACTGGTAGCCTAGCCACTTTGTAGGACACCAGCTGTCACGCCTTTCTCCCCCAGAGCTGTGTATGGTGGTGTGACTAATTGCAGGCAGCAGGTCTTGAATTGGGGGGCTGGCACCAGTACAAGGCTCCAGAGAAGATGGGAGTTGAGGCTGTATTAGTAGGAAAGGAAGGGGATCAAAGCCTTCTCCCCCAGAGCTGTGTATGGTGGTGTGACTAATTGCAGGCAGCAGGTCTTGAATTGGGGGGCTGGCACCAGCACAAGGCTCCAGAGAAGATGGGAGTTGAGGCTGTATTAGTAGGAAAGGAAGGGGATCAAAGCAAAGCCCATTTCTGGCTTTTTGGTCTTTTAATCTTTGTGTTCATGTGTGTTCTTTTTTAAAAATAGCTTAGAAAATTTTTCATATTTTTATGTAAGCTTTTAGAACATTGGGCAAGATCCCAATTCTTTTTCATGACACTGAACTAATAGAACTAAGGCTTGCTGAAGGTATGAGTTCTGTTCTGTTTTGTTTATTTTATTCTATTCTATTCTTAGACCCCTGACCTGGAGCAGCTAGAACCATCATTGGAAGAAGTAGAAACCATGAATGATTTTGAACCCTTGTTTTCAGAGGAGACACCTGAGGTGGAGAAGCCTGTCACCACTGTCCAGGTTTGACTCCTGCAGCATAGACTATGCTTATGCTTTGAAGCTGTTGGCATAAATGACAGTTTGTTTCTATAGGAATATATTTTTTAAAATCTCAGTTGTGTTTTCTAGAAAAGGAGGTACCAATACTTAAAATATAGAAAGTCAGGGTTTTTTTTCCTCCAGTGATTGGTTCCAGTACCAAGATCTGTGAATCTATGAGAAATAGTCTACCTGAGGGCCGGCCCATAGCTCACTTGGGAGAGTGTGGTACTGATAACACCAAGTCAAGGGTTAAGATCCCCTCACCGGTCATCTTTTATTAAAAAAAAAAAGAAAAGAAAAGAAAGAAATAGTCTACCTGGTAAAAACATTTGGGCAAATAATCACCGGTCATCTTTTATTAAAAAAAAAAGAAAAGAAAAGAAAGAAATAGTCTACCTGGTAAAAACATTTGGGCAAATAATTAGGGACTTTAGACCTGAAGACTGGCTTTTAATGATCTCATTTAAATTTAAGCTAATGTCATTATACTTAATCCTCGTTGGGGTCTACGTTTCTGTCATTACAATGGCAACCAGATAAACTGACCTGAGTCAGACCCACTGGGGAGAGAGCTGTCTTGCTGTGCAGGGACCAGGGGTGCTACACACAGTACCGGGCAGGGGACTTGGTCTTCCATGCTGGGCCTTTTCACTGCTACTGTCCACAAAGTCTCTCTCTGCAATTCAGGGACCATTTCATGATGCAAATGTGTAGGTATTTATAATTAAGAGGTTGAGAGAAGTAGAAAATTGAATTATTAAGTCAGGAGAGTTGGGGAGAAGCTTTGCTCGCATAAACAAAGGACAAAAACTATACTGGAAAAAGAAATGTGATTTGAGGAAACTGGCAACTGGAATGTTTGTCATTATGACCTAAAAATGTCTTTTAAACCTTGGGTTTTTAAAGCCCGTGTTTAACTTGGCAGCATATCATCAGCTGTTTGTTGGAACAGAGAGAATTCGAGCTCCAGAAATCATTTTCCAGCCGTCTCTCATAGGAGAAGAGCAGGCTGGGGTAGCGGAGACTCTTCAGTACATTCTGGACAGGTAAGATGGAGAAATTTCTCTTCCTTATATTTTCCTGAAACATTTCCTTGGATTTTGCATTGAATGATAGATTTGATGGTTGGGCACTTTGGAAATCTGTCTCACTCTCTTGTTTTCATTGACATGCTGTGCTCAGATAGTATTATTTTATCTCTGTCACCCAGCCTGGCGCCTAGTTGAGGCTCTATAATTGTTTTCTGAACATGTAAATGCTCAGTTGATTTGAGGAGCTGGAAGAGTTTCTTTTTAATTTTGAGCAACACAATAACATATGCACTGACTTCCATGTAAAGCCTTCACAGTATTAACAGTTAGTGATTTTAAATCACCCTAAAAATACTGCAGAGCTTATAAAAGTTCCCTCCTTGCTGGCATTTTATTTATTGAAGAGTTTACATTTCTGTAAGACTGCATCTCCCTTCTCCCATTTCTACTGGCATTTTCCTGCAGTGTGAGTTTTCATAATTGAAGTTGGACAAATAGGGAACATAATTTGTAGTACTCTGGCTGTTGTTGATTATAACAAAATGGAAACTTGCACCTGGCAAGGAAAAAAGCTTTTGCAGCTACTTTGTTTGAGTGGCTTTGAGCTTAGCCTTAACAGTGGGTGGGAAAGTGATCAAACATGTAAAAGATTAAGCTATTATTTAAAACAAAACAAAAAAACACAGGTGGGGAGATGGGTGCTCAAAACGGAGGCAGGACTTTTAGGGATGGCAGATATGTTCTGTGTCTTAATATGGGTATATAGATTTGTCAGCCTTTATCAAAATGTATGTAAATTAATTTTCAATAAAGATTTTTTTAAAACATGTATTAGAAAAGTACAGAAAGTCTAATCACATTAAGGAAATGAGTTGACCATTCGAATTTAGATTTTGACTGGATACTAGGAAACATTGGACTGGCATTCTGTAGAGATACAAATGAAAAAAATTTTTTTTTTTAACTTTTTCTGTAGATATTTTCTTTTTTGTACTGGGAGCTTACATTTCCACATTTACATTCTCTGTGATATTCAAGTTGGATATCATTTCTCCCCTAGGTACCCAAAAGACATTCAGGAGCTGCTAGTTCAGAACGTTTTCCTCACTGGGGGAAACATGATGTATCCTGGGATGAAAGCCAGAATTGAGAAGGAACTGTTGGAGATGAGACCCTTTCAGTCTTCTTTTCAGGTACCGATTGTTCACGTGACCAACTGTTTTGAAAATAGCATTATTTGTGTTCTGATTGCAAAAGTAATAAAATGCAAATGAGAAAAATAAGTTCATAATTGCATTATTCAGAGATACCCACTGTTAACATTTTTGTGGCTTTCCTTCTGGTCATCGGTCTGTTTAATTTTTAAAGCAGAGTGGGAATCATGTTTTATATACTACTTTGTTTTTTCTTTAATTGAAAAAGGAAGACATGCATATAATAAAATGGAAAGAGTATATAGGAGTGTATATGAATAATAAGTCATTCTCCCTACTCAGTTCCCCATCCTACAGGCAAAGCTTGCCTTTTATAAATTTTCTACACATGTGAATGTGTACTGCTTTGTAACCTGAATTTTCTTAACCTGTCATGAACATTTTCCCATGCCATTATTCTTCCAAAATACCATTTTTTATGACTGTGTGGTATGGATGCCCCACATTTTATCTACCAAGAAATGTGGTCCAAGCTCCCATTGTGGTCCAGGCACAGTGGGGCTGCTGAGATGTCCTGGACATATTCCCTAGCTGAAAGGAATTCACTTTCTGAGGGGTCAGCAGCTAAGTAAATGCGCCACGATAGCCCAGAGCATGAAGGACGTACTGGCATGGGTGCTGGCAGTTTCCATTGGCGTTGAGGGGAGGCTCCATGGAACTGAATCTTCTGAGGATGGGTAGGCGTTTGCCATGCAGATAGTGTGGAGTGGGGTAGGTTGGAGAGAGCCTTCCATACAGAGGACTAGCATGAGCAAAGGCTCAGGAGCCAAACACTTGTTGAGGGAGGGAGAAGCATCTGAGAGTGGCTGGAGAGTGGCTGCTAAGGAGCGGAGGTGGGTGGGGTGGAGAGGTCAGCAGGGCCCTCATGATGCAGAGCTTAAGAAGGTTGGCCTTGATCTGCTATGCCGCACGATGTATTATATGTTCAGGGCGTGGTCTCTGGCTTTTGGTCCTGACACTGTCGCTACCATTACTGAATTTTGCTAAGCCTCTGTTTTCTCAGGGGTAAGAAGGGGTAATCACAGCACCTATTACCAGGATTCAGCATAGGAGTGCACGTCAAATGCTCAGCTTGAGACCTGCCCGTAATAAACTCTCAGACATTAGCTGTTGTGTTGGGGGAGTCCCTGAGACCACGCCAGGTGCAGTGATTCACCAGGAGGACTCACGGAGTCAGCATAATCATACTTACCATAATCACCTTTCCAGCCTGGAACTTGTGTGGTTGGTGGAGAGGGGACAGTGACAAGGGTGGGAAGTGAGGCAGATGACTCCAGAAAACAGGAGGCCCAATTTGAGTTACAGAGTATTGCTCCAAATGGTCAAGTCAGCCCAGTTGAGGGGTCTTCCCAGAGCTGCTGACCCCCCAGCCTGGCTCCGACAGTAGGCAATGGAAACTAAGCACTGGCAGCATCACAAAGAATGCCCCAGTCACCCCTCTCTGCACTCATTCCTCCTGAGGCTCTTCTGCCACCATGGTCAGGGCGATCTTGCTTCAGCCTCTGCCTCCCTGTGCTCGCAGAGGGGGGACCAGGGCCAGGAAGCCCTTTCCTGCAGGTTGAATGGCAGTCTCTGCCTCCCTCTGCCCTTGACAGGATTGTGAAGCAGAGGCTGGGCACCTGCTTCCTCTCTGACCCTGCGTGGCAGGTCTTGTGTTCGTAAAACAACTTATAACTGTGCTGTGAGGTCAGGTCTGCTTCGTGTTCTTGTGTGTTCTCTAGGAGAGTGGGCATTTTGGCTCAGCTTTGTTTGGAGGGTGTAGGGATAGCCCTGCACTGTCTGGGAATTAATTGGGGCCCTCAGTATATATTTCTGAGGATATAATGTAAGGGGGCTGCAGCTGAGCCTGGAGTTTTGGTGGGAGATATCCTGATAGTGAACACTCTCTTCGTGTTTCAGGTCCAACTTGCCTCAAACCCTGTGCTGGATGCCTGGTACGGTGCTCGTGACTGGGCCTTGGACCACCTAGATGACAACAAAGCCTGGATCACTAGGAAGGAATATGAAGAAAAGGGAGGAGAGTACCTCAAGGAGCACTGTGCTTCCAACATCTACGTTCCCATCCGCCTGCCAAAGCAGGCCTCACGTGCCTCAGAAGCCCAGGTTTCTGGCAAAGGCTCAGGGGCCAGTGGAAGCAGTGCCGGTGAGCAGGCCTAGCAGAGGGGCATGCCCGAGAGACTCCCCTGCAGTGTCCGAGGGCCACATCAGCAGTGTGACAGGACAGCGATGTGCTAGGTGTATCCAGCCTGAGTCCACTGGTCACATTTGGCTACAAAATGGATTTCTCCTGGGGGGAACAGAGTTATTAAACAACACTGGGAGTTAGCCTTCAGTGTTATGTCTATACGGGGGCTTCTGCAGTGAAGGAACATAGTGTGGCTCCTGGCGTCTTTGTTGATGAACTGTGGCATCAGCTTCCTACAGCAGCCCGCAGAGACAGGGTGGCAGACGTGTACAAGATATGTAAGACATATTTCTTTTTTTTTTTTTTTTTAAACCTATATAGGGATCCGAACCTGTGGCCTTGTTATCAGCACCACACTCTCCCAAGTGAGCCATGGGCTGGCCCTGTAAGACGTATTTCTTACTGCAGTTTAAAGTCTTTTTTGTTTAAAAAAATCCTTTAAAATTTATCTTGTCAGTGTCAACATTTTATTCTTCTAAATTTATTCAGAAATTGTGTGAATGCCCAGCAGAGGGAGGTCTTTCATGTGTATAAAAAAGTAACTTTTATGTTATAAAAGCAGTCATCCACGAAATCTCAGGAGCTAGGAATATTTCCCTCTTTCTGTTATATCCCCTTACAAATAAGAAAGGCCCTAAGAGGGTCACCAACTTGCACAGTGACTCGGCTAGTTAAGGACCTGTGTGGTGCCCTTTTCTGAATGGGCAGAAATGCACTAGTGGCCCAACTCTTGGTCATACTTTCTTTGTTGGAACTTTCCCACCATATGAGGCCTTCCTACAAATTTTTTGTCTGTCCCTGTGAGTTTGTTGGCTCCTTAACTTTTTCAGGCTTTTCTGAAGAAGGAGACTGGAGAAGGTTAGTCCTGCAGCCTTTTCAGTTTTGCTGTAACCTCTCTCTCCCTGCACCTTCACAGCATCATCTCAAATGGACAACAAACCTTTCTCTTTTACAGAGATGGCTTGGTGGGAATTTTAACTCTCAAACACACCCAAGAATTGAGCCCAGAAGGCGCCCCCTGTGCTGCTAATATTGTCACAGAATCTGTGCATTTAAATCCTCTGGAGCCTCTAGCCTGCCTCCCTGATGAGGCCACTTCAGAACCTGCTTGCTCATAGAATTTATCAAGGGTATTGGCCTGGATCTGCGGTTCTCAAGGGCTTAGAAGTTGCAGACCCAGAGGGCAGTGCTGGTAGAGAAGGTAGAAGACCCAAGCTAACTCAGAATCTCCTAAGACATCGCCCACTGAGCCATTGGCTCTCTGGGCCCAAGACTGATGAGATGGTGAGAAGCATGGACTATTCAGAAAGGACAGATGTGAGGAAAAAAGGCAGGACCAGTCTCCATATGAGATGTTTTCATAGCATGTTTCCAGGAAGAGGGACTGTGCTAACTGCTGTCAGGCCTGGAGTCTTTCTCCCACAGTCCACAGTTTAAACAGCCAGAATGGCAGTGGTGAAGTCAAAGTCCTGATGAGGAGGGGCCTTGGGTTGAGCAGGTGAGCTGGGGCACATCAGAGCCATGCAGGCAGTAAGCTGGGCCTGCTCAGGTTGTGGGTTGTAACCTGGGACACAGGAGGAACCTCAAGGGCTGTGGTGAGGGACAGGCCCAGGGACTGAGCCTTGAACTAGCTCTTGCGTTGCATCTCCAAGCTGTTACAGACATTGCATTAAGCATGCCATGACTTCGTGACCACCTTTGCATGTGCTGTTCTCCTGAGGGAATTCTGATCCTTCCCAGCACACTAGGCAAAGCTTGCTACCTGTGGTTCCCCAACCCCCTCACACAAACCACCAGCAGAGCACTCACCACAGTACTTTGGGCTTTATCCAAGCCCCAGATGGCCTCTTCTACACTTTGATATGTTCCCCAGGAGCAGAGGGTGTGTTTCATTCAGCCTGGAGCATCCAGAGCCCAGGGCGACACCTGGAGGGTGCTGAGGGCCCACCGAGAGAGAGGCCCTGGTGAGGCCTTGATTTCAGACCCTGACCTCCAGAACGATGAGAGAGTAAGTTTCTGTTGTTTTAAGCACCATGTTTGTGGTGATTTGTTTCAGCAGACCTAGAAAATGAATATAGATGGCCAGGTTGAGTCTGAAAGTGAATATAGGTGGGAGTCCAGCTGGGAAGTTGTTAAGCCATAGAGGAGGCAGTAACTTGTCGATAAGATGGGGGAGACAATAGCAGAACCTGGATAACATCAGCATAGATTTACCCCAGGTGAGGTGGCACCAGCAATGAAGAAGCAGAAGGGAAGGGGTTGGGAAGTGCTCAGGACCACAGCTGGTGGTCTTGGAAAGACCCCCACTTCTGGGGTGACAGAGGTATCGTGGGTGGCAGAGGTGGTATAAAAGGGAAGCTAGGACGGGGCTGGTCAAAGACTTAGTAAAGCAAGAGAGGATCAGAGAAGGCCTGACCACAGAAATGCCAGGTATTAAAGAATCTGGCTTTCACTGTAGCCACACAAGGGGAGCCCTGGAGAAATGTGGAAAGTCACCCAAGCCCGCTGCCTGCTCCTCCTTACCCATAATACCTCCTGCTAACAGTTGTTTGGATAAATCTAACATGCTCAGATATAAACATTAATAAAACTGCAGCATCCTTATGGGTTTTGTGGGGAAAAAAGACCAAAACCAGTAAATACAAATTAAAACTTTTTGGCAAATAGAACATACCTGCCCCGCCCCAAAGGCTACTGCAAAGCAGAAGAAAACTGTAATGTAACATTCCAACATGAATTACAAATAGACGAGCAAATGCAGATGTGAGGACACCGCAAAACATGAAAAATGACCAGACAACAGATGTGCAGTTTGGACTGAGACTCAGGAAGGAATGAAGAAAAGGAACAGTGACCTCAGCAACCTGAATTCAAGTACAACGTTGGTGGTCAGTTAATAACAGTGTATTGTATTCTTGAAAATTGCCGAGAGAGTAGATTTTAAGTGTTCTTACCAATATGAGTATGTGAAGTAATGTGTGTGTTAATTAGTTTGACTTAGCCATGTCACAATGTATACATATTTCAAAACATGTTATACGTGATAAATATATGTAACTTTTATTTGTCAATTAAATAAAGGGAAAAGAGAAAAACCCTGAAGTCAAGATGCACAAAGGAGAAGGAATTTAATTGAAAAGAAATTAAAAATAAAAGAAAAAGTAATAGAGAAAAGAGGCAAAGGAAATAAAATTGAATATAGAAGAAAATTCAGCTATATTGAATTTTATTGTAAAAACCACATGACATAAAACTTACCATCTTAACCAGTTTTAAGTTTCTGGAACAGTAGTGTTAACTACATGCACATTGTTGATCAACTGCTCTCCAAAAGTTTTTCATCTTGCAAAACTGAAACTACCCATTGAACAACTACTCCCCTTTTCCCTCTTCCCCTCAGCCCCTGACAACCACCAGTCTACTTTCTAAGAGTTTGATTACTCTAGATTACCCCATGCAAGTAGAATCATGCAGCATTTGTCCTTCTGTGACTGGCTTATTTCATTTAGCATAATGTCCTCAAGGTTCATTCATGTTATAGCATATGTCAAAATTTCCTTCCTTTTTTTTTTTGGTCTTTTTTCGTGTCCGGCAATGGATCGCAACCCTCAGTGTCGCGCCCGTACCGGACCGGGACCAGCAACGGGATCGCAACCCTCGGTGTTGCGCCCGCACCTCGCTCAGCCAGTGAGTGGGAACCGGTCTGTATGTGGGATCCGAACCCTCAGCGGGAGCGCCTCCACGCTCCCAAGCAGCGCACTGTAGCAGTGCGCCACCGGGCCAGCCCAAAATTTCCTTCCTTTTAAAAACAATGACTTGGGCCGGCCCCGTGGCTTACTTGGGAGAGCGCGGTAGCGCTGAGGCCACGGGTTCGGATCCTATATGGGGATGGCCGGTGTGCTCACTGGCTGAGCGTGGTGCAGACCACCCCGTGCTGAGGGGTGTGATCCCCTTACCGGTCAAAAAAACCAAACTTTCCATTGTATGTATATACCACATTTCCTTTTTTTATTTTAATTTTTAACCACTTTTATTGAGGTGTAATTGATTGATATACAAAAAACTGTACATATTTAACATACACAGTTTGATGAGTTTGGACATGTGCATATACCTGTGAAACTATCACCACGATCAAGGTAATAAACATATCCATCACCCCCAAAAGTTTCCTTATGCCCCTTTGTGGTTTTTGTTTTTTTGTGGTAGGAACATTTAACATGAGATCTACCTTAGATTTTTAAGCGTGAGATATGGTATTGTTAATTATAGGTTCGTTGTACATCAGATCTGTAGAACTTAATTCATCTCACATAACTGAAACTTTTAAACTAAGGAAAAGAAAAAAATGAACCTTTTATATCCATGGATATTTAAATATACATATTTATATCCATTCCCTTTTTCACCCTTCCCCCAGCTCCTGGCAGCCAACATTCTACCCTCTGCCTCTGAGTTTGACTAGATACCTCGTATAAGTGAAATCATATGGTATTTGTCCTTTTGTGACCAGTTTATTTTTCTTAGCATAATGTCCTCCAGATTCATCCGTCTTGTCACATATGACAGGATTTCTTTTTTAAAGGCTGGATAATATTTCATTGTATGTGTATATCACATTTTCTTATCCATTCATCCATTGGTGGACATTTATGTTGTTGTGAAGGCATAACATATGAGATGTGGATCTTGGCTATTACGAATAATGCTGCAATGAACTTGGGAGTGCAGACATCTCTTTGAGATCCTGACTTCAATTCTTTTACCCAGAAGTGGGATTACTGGATCATATGATAGTTCTGTTTTTGATTTTTTGAGGAACTTCCATATTGTTTTCCATAATGACTGTACAAATTTACATTTCCACCAACAGAGTACCAGGTTCTCCTTTTCTCCACATCTTTGCCAGCACATGTTATTTTCTGTTTTGTTTTTGATAGCAATCCTAATGGATATGAGGTGATATTTTATGGTGGTTTTGATTTGCATTTCCCTTATGATTAATGATCTGATGTTCAACATCTTTTCATGTGCTTGTTGGCCATTTATGTATCTTCTTTGGAGAAATGACTATTCAAGTCCTCTGCCCATTTTTTAATCAGGTTATTTGTGCTTTTTTTGTTGTTGAGTTGTATGAGTTCTTTATATATTCTGGATATTAACCCCTTATCAGATATATGGTTTGCAAATATTTTCTCCCATTCCATAGTTTGCCTTTTCATTGTTATTTTCTTTGCTGTGCAGAACTTTTTAAGTTAGATGTAGTTCCATCAAACTTAAAAACCTCTTAAGTTTTGTCTTTTTGTTATTGTCTATTTTTGCTTTTGTTGCCTGTGCTTTTGGTGTCATAGCCAAGATATTGCCAGATCCAATGTCATGAAGACTTTTCCCTATGTTTTCTTCTAGAAGTTATATAGTTTCAGGTCATACATTTAGGTCTTTATCAACTGTCTTAAATTTTGAATTAAAGAAGGAAAAACAATGGAATAAGATTAAAAATGGTAATTTATTAAAACTTTTCTTTCCTCAAAAGAAAACACTCTGAATACAAACACTGTAAGGATGTGCTGTGTGCGTGGGAATATTGACTCAGAAGTGTCAACTCTTAAGAGAAATTCAAGTAAAACTGCCAGACATTAAATATAAAGAAAAGAAATCCTCTGGGCCTCTAAACAAAATGGCTTACACGAGAAAGGAAAATTAAGTGGCATCTGTATTATTTTCTGTGGCTCACAACAAAATCCCTGGAATTGGGTAATTTGTAAGAAAACAAAATTCATTGATAACAGTTTCAGAGGCTGGGAAGTCCAAAGTCCAGGGAACACATCTGGTGAAGGCTTATTTTGGTGGTGATTTCAGCTATGCAGGGTATCATGTTGCAAAAATGGCAGAGCAGAGAGCAAGAGGCTCTCACAGGCTCTTTTAAAGCCCTCAGGACCATGCCCATGACCACCATTACTAATCCATTCATTAGGGCATGGTCCTCAGAATCTAACCACCTCTTTAAGGCCCCACCTTTCAATTACCACAGTAGGATTTACCATCCTCTTAAGAGTCACAATGGGGATCAAGCTTCTAAAAGATGAAACTTCGGGGACATAATTCAATCCATATCAGCATCAGACTTTTTATTTATTTTTTATTTTTTAAAAGATGACCGGTGAGGGGATCTTAACCCTTGACTTGGTGTTGTCAGCACCACGCTCACCCAGTGAGCCAACTGGCCATCCCTATATGGGATCCGAACCCTCGGCCTTGGTGTTATCAGCACCACACTCTCCCGAGTGAGCCATGGGCCGGCCCAGCATCAGACTTTTTAAACAACGATATCTAATACTAGAAAGTTAATAAATGGAATAATTAGGAAACAAAAGTGATAAATACATAAATAAGCTTTGGAAAAAAACCCCAGACTTAAAAACTACTGGAAACCTAATTAAGAATGGAGAAAGCACAAATACACAAAACATTAAGAAGGAAATAATCAAAACAGAAGAAATCATAAATCATAACTATAGTACAACTCTTTGCAAATACATTAGAAAATCTAGATGAGGGGCTGGCCGGTTAGTTCACTGGGTTAGAGTGCAGCCTTATAACACCAAGGTCATGGGTTTGGATCCCCATACCTGCCAGCCACCAAAAAAAAAAAAAAAAAAAAAGTCTAGACGAAATAGTCAATTTTCTCGGAAAATGTAGTTTACCAAAACTGGCTTAATAGAGATATACAAAGGTTCATAAATGAACTCAGGAAAATTGTCATGGAGCTGCCTCCCTTTCTCCCCAAGGAAAGCACCAGGTCCAGATCCAGTTGAGTGCACAGAATTCTATTAGCCTTTAAAGACTAGATAGATACTTCCAATGTTCCTTAAGCGTTTCCAGAGCATAGGAAATAAATCCTCTCTATTTTTATGATGTGAATATAATATTGCTATCAAAATCCTATAGCTTGTACACATACACACACAAAAGGAAACTACAGACCAATCTCACTTAACATTGTTAATCAAGAAAACACAAAAACAAATTATTTGCAAACAGAATCCAAAACACATTAAAAACCAATACATTATGATCAAATATATTTTATTCCAGGAATGCAAGTGTATCCGTCAAACACCCAAAATCCCACAAATCTCAGAGGCTTAACCAAGGTTTTTTGCGCTGTGTGTTCAATGAATGTCAGCATGGTGGGGGCAGGGCATGCTCACTCCACATAATCCCTCCATGCAGTTTATGGTCCTGCCCTCTCAACACAAAGCAGGGAAGGAGAATGTCAAGGGTCAAGTCTTGGCTCTGAAATGTTCCACCCAGGAGTGACACATATCACGACTCCTCAGATTTCATTGGCCAAAGCAGATCATTTAGCCATGTTTAATTTCTTCATATTCCCTTTTACCTTCTCTACTTATGCCTCTAGATGTTACTTTTTGGTGGCTGCTCTAGAGGTTACAATATGTGTCTGTAATTTATTACAATCTGCCTTGAAATAATTTTATAACACCTCACATGCAGTGTAAGAATGTTACTATAGTCTAACTCCATTTTCCCCGTTGATCCTTTGTGCTGTGTTGTCATGCATTTTACCATTATGTTATAAACCCTGTCATCCATTGTTAATATTTTTTACTTAGTAGTCTTCCAGAGAAATCTGAAAAGACGGTCTTTCATGTTTACCTACACACCGACCCTTACCTGTACAGGAGAGTGGGGGAGAAGGATATTTCCTCGGCCACCAGTCTCTCAGTGTCCAAGCTCTTCTCAAAAATGCTTACCAGGGTGAGGGAGGGGGTTTCACCTTCTGGCCTGGGCCCAGTGTCAGCAGCCTTTTGGAAATGTTTCAGAGAAAATGGAGTGGGATTCTCCTGGCAGCTGTTCCTCAGCCTGGACAACCTTCTAGTTCTACAAGAATTGAGGGATGAATTCAGCTGCCTGGCACATTCTGGTTTGCATAACGTTTAGAACACCTGGCCAGGGACATTCTTATCCTGCCAGCCATTTCCCAGCCTGGGCCACCACCTGGGGATGGCCTGTGCTGTGGCCAATGGGCATTCCCCAGCCTGGACAAATTTCTGGAAACTGTAGCTTTAGTCATGGCAGAGTGGGGGGTGGACGGGACGACAGGCGCTTACCTGCTGGTCAATCCCCAACTTGGGACACTTCAGCAATAATTTGGACTGGTTTCATCATGTGTTGCTAGATCTGTAAGGCTTTACAATTGGACCAGTAATGTCCATGCCCCTATCATCATTAATAGAAAAGGACATTCCAAGAGTATAAACTACATCCTTTTGTTGATAGTGATTGTCGGTTTTTGTCACAGGCATTCATTTGGCCATTCTGAGAAGGTATATTCAAATGCTAATGTATATTTGGAAAAACATAAATAAAATTGACTAGAATATTTACAAAGGCTCCCATGGGGAGGATAACATGCCTTCTTTTTCTTGACAGCTTTTCCCACATCCCGGGTCCTGACAATAGGGAAGCTCTTACAATACTGCTGAGGCACACTGAGAAGTTTGGGGTCATACTGGTCACCCCCAGTTAATCCTAGCACCCCTCAGCGTGTGCTGAGCCCTGGGTTATGGAAATGGTGAGTGAATAGATCCTTTTGTGCCACCTGGTGGCTTTCTGGCAAGCACAGGGATGCAAACTCTTTGAAGCTCTTTCTGAATTTGGGGCTGATTTTAAAGAAGGGACAAATTCAAAAGAGCTGCCCGAGGAGAGTGGATCAGTGATGAAGGTAAGAGCAGAGGTGTAACTTGGGAATGTGAAGTACCTCGGCTTTGGCTGTTTGTGAGTTGGAGAAGCAGAATCTTACATCGCCTCCTTGCCCTTTTCTTTTCCATATTCTGAGTCTGAGTTCTCAGTTTGCTCTTTTTGCTCCCAGCTATCTCCTGGAATTCTAGTACTTGGTCTTGAGAATGCGGATGCTCTGGACTGGCAATTTGTAGTGAAGAGAATTTCAGAAAGAGAAGATGTTCGCTTTTCCCCTGCAAGTTTGGAAAAGCAGACATTCCTGAAAGCGTCATAAAGCTGGTTGTGATACTGGAGGAGAAGGACTAGGGAAGTCCAACAGCAGATCTCAACACAGCCCGTCCCCTGCCAGGTTCTTGACTCCGCCACAGCAAAGAATTCAAGAGCAGAATGAGGGTAGGAAATGAAAACGGGTTTAATGTAAGGAATAAGAAATACAGACCTCACAGGGCAAGTGAGGGCTGGCTCCAGAGACTGAGCAGTGGCTGCAGCAAGTTTAATACAAAAGTAAGGAATACACACTTTACAAAGTGCAGACTGGTTCCAGAGTGAACAGCAGCCTGCTAAAGGCAAGTTTAACACAGAAAGTAAGATATACACACCTCAGAGGCGGAGTGCAGGCTGGCTCCAGAGAGAACGAGTAACAGCTCCCCTTTCTTCCTGGGTTCTACTTTTATAGCTTGGCTATCTGTGTGTATTCATGTCATCTAATGAATATTCAACTGTGGAGGGTGGTTTCCAGTTATGTAACATAGCCTTGCACATGCTCAGTTGGTCTCTTTGGAGCGTGCTCATTAGTCAAATTCCATCACATGCACGAATACACTTAGAATATTCTGGGTGCTCTCTAGTGACTCCAGTGGGGCATCATTTGAGGGATGAACTCGTTTTTATTGAGCATGCTCGGCCACTGAGAGTATACAAGCCTGCCTCCTGTGGCCTCAATCTCTATGTTCTGGTACTGAAAATAGGTGCTACAAGTGACAGTAGCTCAGGACCCAGAGAATGGGATTGAGTCCTAGGGGAGGGGTTTGAGACCCAGCAGAGTGGCCTGAAACTCAGAGGAGTGGCCTGAAATCCAATTCCAGGAGGACTGAGCACCTGCTATCTCAGTTGAAAGAGGCTGTCTTGATAAAGCATTAAGTGAAGCGCACTTAACGAGATAATTTGTCTTGCCCTCTACTCTCAGTATAGGCACTTGTGTGAAAAATGTGTGACTTTCATCTGGCTCTGATTTCTGTTGCAAATGTTATATGAAAAAATAAAATCTTTTAAGCCACCTGAAATATTTCAGAGAAATGCAACTGTGTGCTGTTTTTTTTATCTACTTTTAATTGGTAGCCTTGCTTAATCATAAGTTGCCCTGTAATAACCATTCAATTGACATCTGTTTTTAAAAATGAAGGTACACGTTGTCTGTATTGACCAGAAGAGCTTTGCAAGTTCACTGGTTTTTCTTTCTCCTATGACTATGATTTCCTTAAAACAGAGTTTGAGAACCCTTGTCTCATTTTAAATGAACAATACATGCTTTGTATATTTGACTTTGGAATTATGTAAATGTTATACACAATTATAAAACAAACCAATTTCAATCAAATATGAGCACAATCCTTAAAATCAAAAGCAAAGTGAAGCAGGAGGACCTAATTGTATATGAAGTTGGTGGCTTACTCACCCAGAGAGGACTTATATTAAGTGATTTTAATTAGGTGACTTTTTAAGTGACTTTTTCACAGTAGTTGAGGAAAAAAAAAAAAAAAAAAAAAAAAAAAAAAAAACCACAGTAGTTTAATGTACATCTTTAGTGGGATATATTTTTAAGAACAAAAAGGAACTGCAAAGAATTCTTACTGTTTTCAGTAATTATGTTGCTAGTAATAGCATTGGTATGGTTATTCTAAAGATATAAATATATGTGTATATATATTCAAATAATTACACTAATTGGTTAGGAACCAAGATTTTCAGCATAAGAAGATAATATAAAATAAAAAATTAAATTAAAAAAATTAAATAAAAATCCTGTAATCCTAAATTTGAATTGCAAATATCAGTATGAACACATGATGAATTTTCTCTTTAAAAGTATTAATTTCTTGCAGGCTTTTTGTTTTTAATTTAACATCCATGTCTCATCTCTAGGCCGGGCCTTTGCACATTCTGTTCCTATTCCTGAGAAGTTCTCTTTCCTTCTTTGTCTGGCTAATGTCTACTCATCATTTAATTTGAAACATCCTTGGATTCTAAGATGGCGACGGGTCTGGAGCGGCTGTGCCAGGAGACAGCGCGATCCTGAGAAGTGTGCGCTGTGATA
>NW_007727301.1:0-55745 GCF_000696425.1 Galeopterus variegatus
TGATGGGACACAATAATCAACTACATTGTATATTGACAAAATAAAAATAATAATAATAAAATAAATAAATAAATAAATTTTTACAGGATTGTCATGAGGATTAAAAAACACAGTGTATACTCACTGCTCACTAGTGTGTAATTTTATGCTAAATCCAGATAGACTCTCTCCTCTGGCTTATGTGGGGAAGAAGATATAACAACCATACTTTTTTTTTTGAAGTTGTTACAACAATCAAACGGAAAGGACATTCTTGGGGGGGATGGGAGAGAGGGAGGAGGGCGGGAGGTGTCGGTGATGGGCCATAATAATCGGTAAAACAATAGGTACCAAGTCCCCCCACATTCCACAATGGTGTGATATAACATCCATTAAAAATTTCCAAAGGAGATGGTCCAAAACTAGATGAATCAGTATTAGACATTTATACATTTCCAATGTATATGCCAAAGCCTATGAACACTTTGTTTGTTAGTCGAACACCAGAAAGCTTTGGGACTACTCAAATATTTCATTCATGAGAATAAAAGTAATTCATTCATGGAATGAATTTGTAGGAGGGTAATTACATTTAGTAAAGATGAGTATATTAACTCTCTTGATTTTGATCATCATGTATTATACACAGGTATTGATGTTCAACTCTGTACCCTACAAATATGTATAATCAATTATATTTCAATAATAATAATAATAATAATAGAATGAATTTATAGGGGCAGTGAGAGAAAGAATGAAATTGTTCTCTGCTAAAATTCTTTTGAGGTCAGCCTATGTGATAAACCATTAATTTATTCATATATATTACTCTTATGTTTATTGCTTCCACTGTATTATAAGCTTTCTGGGGGCAAGAACATGCCTACTTTCCTTACTGATCCTTCAAGTTTATGCCAGAGTTTGTACTCTATCAATATTATTGACAGATTAAAGATGCAGTTACTCATAGTTCTCGAAACAATGATCAACTCATTTAACAGGACTATCTTGGCAGTCACTGAAAAACACAAGATTTTGATATGGGTTATGTACTACCATGTACATATTGTGATTTCTGTTTTCAGCAACTGTAGAGCTAGGGCTAGGGTCTGGTGCTCACAGACCCGTAGAGCCCGTTCACAAACACTTCACATGCAGGTCTATGAGCTAGGTAACCAGCAAAAATATCCCTGGAGTCTTGGTTGAAGAGATAATAGTCTTCATTCAGCACACACATATCTAATACCTAGGCAGTCCAAAGAGAAACTCAGAACGCAACTGCTACTGACAAAGTCCAAAGAAAAACTGAGCAGCTGCCAGCAAAGTAAACATGCTCTTTTTTCAAAGGCAAGCTCTCTGCCAGCCAGCCTCCTTCACAAACTGAAGAACACACAATAGCAAGAAAACTAAAAAGATACATTGGTGCACATGTGCACTAACTCCACCCACACACAACTTGTTTACAAAGAAACGTTGAGGGAGCCTGACTAAATTATTCTATTTTCCCTACAATCCACCCCTTTAGGGTCCCTTGCCATACAATCTACACGTTAAAAATCTTCCACTATGTTCCCTTAGTGAGGATAAATGACCCTTTTATTTATACAACCTATTGTTTGTTCAATATGGCTTAAGGCTTTTCATGTAGTTCTGTCCTTTAGTCACACATGTCCTGTTAGTAGTCATCATTGGTGTGATTTTCCATGGAAATCTTGTAGTCAGACTGATCTGAAGTTCAGTGCATATTCAGTAGGTGTTCACACCAATGTATGTATGCACCCAGTTGACTCTGGTGTGGTGCCTGCAGCCAGAACACTATGGGCAAAAAGACAGAAGGGTTATTAGTACCAATAAGAGTTCTCACCCCTCTGGTAAGATATATGACAGTTTGCCATCCTGAGAAAGATGGTTGCAGGAATAGGTATCTTACCTGGTTTGGGGCCGCACAAGGCCATGCAAACAGAAGACTAGTAACTCTCTGACTTTGGAAGTGGTCCCAGAAGATTCCCCTGCCACAGTGTCAGGGGCACTCTCACATGAGTTATCTGCCCATCAGGGGCACCCATCTGTTCATCAGGAGTACATCTGCCCATCAGGGGCATTTTTTCCCAGGTTTATGCAGCACCTGGCAAGCCATCGGCCACCCAATCCTGCAGCTGCATTCTCCAGTGTAGTCACCCAGCTACATCAGCTGCTGGAGCTCTCTCCAGCCATCTTACCTTAGCCAGTGCATCAACTTCATCATTGCCAATTCAACATGAGGCCTCAGGTCCTCACCTCCCCCCAAAAGATGAGCACCTTGGCCTGTTCCCTAGTCATAATGGAACAGTTCATCTGCCTGCTCAGCAACAATAAAAAATCCTTTAAATCCACTGAGCATACCTTGCTACTTGTTTCCAGACATTTAGCAAAACGCTGTTCAGGGCACAATTGTTGCCACAAGGCAAACAGAACTGCATTTGGCTGCCGGTCAGTTTTCTTCCTATCAATCCCTGCTGCAAGCAAGCCAAGCCACATCTGCTTACAGCTAGTCTTGCTTGGTTCCTTTGGGATAAAATCCCAAGTATTTCTTCGGGGTTTGGTCTTAGCCACCTTTTGGACCCTTTTTGCTTGTCTCCTATCCTCCACTTCACTCAAACTGGCTATCATCGTCGTTACCTCATGAACAGGATGACCAATGTGTGGGGCCAGTATGGCCGTCAGTGACCCAAAGGACATTGATTGCACATTCTGAAGCACTATGTCTCTCATGCTGCCTGTAAAATTTTCATTGTCCAGGCCACGAATGTTCACATTAAACATGGACTACTGCATCCCCAGCTCTCAAATTATTTGAAATAATTCAGCATACGTTTGCCATTTACTAACTATCTTGGGCAGTTCTCAGCATTTGCCCACACGGTTTAGGCAGCTGCACTCACCCATTCCATTAAGGAATGATTACCTGGCCCTTGTGCATATCTGTGACTATTCTGCAGCCACTGCCTCAGGGATGGTGTGCAAGGTGATGGAGGGCAATTTTTCCATTTCCTCACCAGAGCATATCACACTATGCACCCCAAGATCCCATAACCACAACAGCCAAGCAGCCAGGGGCTCCCCCTGTTTCTGCTGCAACTGTCTGCAATTTTTCCATTTCCTCACCAGAGCATATCACACTATGCACCCCTAGATCCCATAACCACAACAGCCAAGCAGCCAGGGGCTCCCCCTGTTTCTGCTGCAACTGTCTCCCCAAGTCAACTAATTCAACCTGGGTATACAGGACATAGGTGGTAAACTGGGTCATCTGTGGATTGCCCACTGGTTGCCCACCCAGTCCCATAGGCTGCTCCCATTTAGCTTTCTGATGCATGACAGGTCATGCCTGGAGACGCATGGTCTCCCCCAACTCACCGCTGGGTTTGTCATCTTCCCTGGTGTGAGAAGCTGGAGTGGCCAGTCACCACATGTCATCCTCCAGGACATCTATCCACGTTTCCAACAACTCTGCTTCTCCCTTCGAATCTTCCAGTTGTTGTATATCATCCTCCAGGATAATTGTCCATGCTTCCAACAACTCTGCTTCTTCTTCAGATATTGATCAGTTTGCAGCAGAGTGAGCAGTAGCCAGGTTCTGGTCAGCAGGAAAGTGGCCACTGGGCACCCATTCTCACATTTTCTCCCCCTCCCAAGGGGTTTTCCACTGTAGTGCCTAGTCTATGCTGACTTGCAGTGCCATGAACAGCAACCAGATCCCAATCAACACAAAAGTGGCCACGGGGCACAACATGTTCAGAAGTAGCCACATTTCCTCCTTCTTCAAGGGCTTCTTGGCTCTGGTACCTGCTCAGAATCCTGCCAGCTACACCAATTGTAGAGCTAGGGCTAGGGCCTGGTGCTCACAGACCCCTCGAGCCAATTCACAAACCCTTCACACACAGGTCTATGAGCTAGGTAACCAGCAAAAAGATCCCTGGAGTCTTGGTTGAAGAGATAATAGTCTTCATTCAGCACACACATGTCTAATACCTAGGCAGTCCAAAGAGAAACTCAAAACGCAACTGCTACTGACAAAATCCAAAGAAAAACTAAGTAGCTGCCAGCAGAGTAAACATGCTCTATTTTCAAAGGCAAGCTCGCTGCTGGCCAGCTTCCTTCACAAACTGAAGAACACACAGTAGCAAAAAAACTAAAAAAGATACATTGGTGCACATGTGCACTAACTCCACCCACTCACAACTTGTTTACAAAGAAATGTTGAGGGAGCCTGACTAAATTATTCTATTTTCCCCACAGCAACTCTTTGGCCAACCACATACATTTTCAAATAACTCCTGCTTATTTGCAAGTAGGCACACAAGACTGAGGGGAGAGTATTGACTTCAGTGTCATTAACTCAACTTTATACTGTACATTCCACATATTATATCCTGGATATTTATTCTACCACCTAAGTATATAAGCCCAGGGAAAATTAAATGAATGGGTGACTATATCATAACTGTTTTACATGTGGATAGAAGTGAATTAGCATTTCTAACTTCAATATTACATAATGAGTAAAACTGAGCTCTGTAGAGAAAGACACACCAACAGAAGCTTGTGGCTCTACCATAGAACAAATAACATGGTGAGAAAATCAATATATAATTGTGCATTAAAAAAATGAGCCAATGTTTAAAAAGTGAGAACTTTCACTTAAAAATTGAAATATTCCACTTCTCTTGAAAAATTGTTAGACCAAGGAATACTGGATGTGTATTGGACATAAACACCATTTACTTTAGCGAAGGAGTAGCTGAGTACTTTAGACTGGGACTTATCCCTTTCAGAATGGGACAGTTTGCTTCTGTCACAATTCATCAAACAACATGTGCTTAAGCACTTTCATGTAGCCTGTTTCACTCACGTCACTTTCCTGATTGGTCTCTTTACAATGCTTTTCCTACAGTATTGGTCTTTAGTATAAGAGATGACATGTGAAAACCTTCATTTGTTTTTTCTGGTCTCGCAGGGTGTAAATTAGAGTAGGATAGATTATAAGTGGAAGATGTACTACTACTCCTCACAACCAAGCTTACTACAAACATCACTCATACGTTAGGGCACTTATTCTTGCTGAGAGCAGATGTGGCTGCAGAATCCTTCTTAACCTTAGTAAGCCAGGAAATTTAAGGAAATGCTCAGAGTTGTCACATGAGATGAATTAGTTATTTATTGTTATGTGACCTTATTACCACAATCTTTGTGACTTAAAACAACATACATATATTGTCACACAGTTTCTATAGGTCAGGAGCCTGAACACAACTTAGCTGGATCTTCTTCTTAAGAATCTCACAAGGCTGGGTTCTCATCAGAAGTTCCACTGGAGAAGGATTTGCATCCAAGCTCATGTGGATTTTGGCAGAAGTTTGTTCCTTACCGATTGTTGGACTGAGGTCCCCACCTTCTTGTTGACAATTTGTTTGAGGCCACTCTCACTTCTCTGCCATATGGTTGTTCCCAACGTGACAGTTTCTTTACTCACAGTCAACAAGGAAAAGAGACTCATCTTGCAAGATCGTGTGACAATCTTATGTAATGTATCCCATCTGCATAATCACATATATCCTGTCACTTTGCAATATTCTATTGGTTATAAGCAAGTCACAGGCCACACCATGCTTAATGGGAGGAAATTACACAGGGCAGTGAATACTAGGGTGCAGGGATCATAGGAACTACCTTAGAATCTGTCCACCACGTAAAATGAAAATACTTACCATCTCCGACAAAGGCATGTTAGTGATAGTTACATAAAGGCAGCTTTTGACTTTGCTTAAGGAAAATATTTTTGACAATTAGAGAAACTTGTGACATAAGTATACAACACAGGGACAATTCAGATAGAAGATTGTAGTGAGGAGTTTCAAGCATTTAATGAAATAGAGTGGAGCTGAGGTCTGGCTACTTTAAGTTCCCTTCGAGGCCTAAAATTCTGTGCTACTTTATGAGCATTGTGAAAAGGCATACATACTGTGTGCTTAGCACTGAAAGAGAAGAGAATGTTTGGTAGGTGTCTCAGTTTGTTTGTGCTCCTATAGCAAAATACCTGAGACTGAGTAATTTATAAATGACAGAAATTTACTTTTTACAGTTCTGGAGGCTGGGATGTACAAGTTCAAGATGCAAGCAGATCTGGTGTCTGGTGAGGGCTGCTCTCTGCTTTTAAGATTGTGTCTTGTTGCTGCAGCTACTGAAGGGATGGACTCTGTGTCCTCACATGGTGAAAGGCAGAAGATGCAAAGTGGAAGAGCAAGAAAGGCCTAGCTAATCTCATTTATAAGGGCTCTGCTTTCATGGCTTAATCACCTTCTGGGGGCCCCATCTCTTCATACTATCACATTGGGGTTTAAACTCCAACATTAACTTTGGAGGGGACACAAGCATTCAAACCATAGTAGAAATCATTTTAAATTCATAGCTTCAGATTCATTGTACAAACTAAATAAGTATATTTGATAACATATGCATAATTACAGAATCCTAAGAATGGTCAAATGAAAAATATCACTTTCCAGAAGTGTTTATTGAATATCTACTGTATGTCTGAGTCTGTTCTGATGATGGGAGATACAGGAATAGCAAAAGACATTTTTCTGACTTCGTGGAATTTACAATCAGTAGTAGAAAAACGGGGCTCATAAATGACATTAAAATAAAGTAAAATAGAAAAGAAAATTATATCACATGTTGCATTGTAATAGGTGCACATTGGTCTGTCTCCATTTTTTCCTTCCTGACTGGAAAAGTTAAAGAATGTATTAAAATCAAACTCTAAAGCTATGAATATTCTTTAGTTCACTTAACGCCTTAAATAGGAAGTCACTAAAATAGTTACGAGAGATGCTTTTAAAGCTACATTTGAGCAAGAGTATTCCATCAAATCTTAGTGGAAAATACCAGGAAGAGACAAAGACTTTCTTTTTCTTAGGCCTTTTATTTTGGTTATAACACATACAATTTTTGAGATTCATACACACAAACGCACACACAAAGGTATTAGGTTTTTCCACTATAAAAACATTTTGATCCTCATGCATTTTGATCCCAGCCGAAAATTCAATTAACCACAACTTCCAAAGTTAACAGCAGAAATAGAAAAATGAAAGAATAATTGGTGAAGATTTAAGTAGAATGTATGCATCACAAAGGCCTGGACTTCCATCTGCTTTTTTGTTTGTTTTTCACTGATGTATCCCCAGTATCCACAGTGAGGTCTGGCACATAGTTGTTGCTCAAAAAATGTTTGTTGATACATAAAAATGCTGGCTTCTCTAACTTCTCTTTCTCAACTGGAGGCAATACTAACCTCCACACAAGACAGAAAGGCATAGTTAAAGTAAAATGGAAACTTTGGCGTGGTTCCTTTTCACCCTAACAGTATTATCTTAGTTCTGATTTAGGATCTATATTTGTATTGAAAGGTGTGGGAAATATGATTTGCTCCCACACAGAATGTACTGAAACCTTTTTCTGAGTCTATAATTAAATGTGGCACTTATCTTAATGAGCACATGCCACTCCTCTCTGTGCAGAGCCTCTTACAACTGAAATAGCCCAGTGATTGCAAAGAGCACACTGCAGAACCTTTTCTCATCCTAGGATACAATTAGTTTCTTTGACAATGTGGATTTTTTTTTAAATTGTGTATTTATATTCATGATGCAGAGAGCAGCACTGGCAGGTGGCTTCATTTCACAGAAAATGGTTCCACTCCAGAATGTCATTTGGAGAGGGGTCAGTTGTCACAAAGAGGGTTAGTCTTGTGTGAAACCAAAGAAGGTGAAGTTGATCATAGATGTTTCCTCAGACTTCTCTTCAGAACAGCCCATATCCTGGGCTCCCACCTTTGCTCCAGAACTCAGTTGGTGCCTGATGTGAGATAAATTGTGTCCTCCCCAAAAGATATGTGGAAGTCCTAAGCCCTGGTAACTGTGACTGTGACCTTATTTGGAAATAAAATATTTGTGGATATAATCAAGTTAAAATGAGATCATGCTGGATTAGGGTGTGCCCCAAATCTAGTGACTGGTGTCCTTCTAAGGAAAGAGAGATTGAACACACAGAAAACAGAGGAAAATAGCTCATGTTATGACTAAGACTGAGATTGGAGGGATGTATTTTTAAGCCAAGGAACGCAAAGTATTACTAGTATTACTAACAACCATCAAAAGCTAGAAAGACACAAGGAAGAATTCTTTCTTAGAGCCAGTGGAGTGTGCACGTCCCTACCAATAACTTGATTTTGGACATCTGGTTCCAGAACTGTAAGATGATATTTTTGTTCTTGTTTTAAGCGAGACTGAGATTGGAGGGATGTATTTTTAAGCCAAGGAAGGCAAAGTATTACTAGTATTACTAACAACCATCAAAAGCTAGAAAGACACAAGGAAGAATTCTTTCTTAGAGCCAGTGGAGTGTGCACATCCCTACCAACAACTTGATTTTGGACATCTGGTTCCAGAACTGTAAGATGATATTTTTGTTCTTGTTTTAAGCCACCTAGTCTGTGTAATTTGTTGTGGCAGCCCTAGATAAGATGCCCAGCTGGAAAAATGGTCCCTGTGTTTAGAGTCTATTTTCTTGACTAATCTCTCTCACCTCAATGCCTCAACCCTACTTACTTTTAAGGGAGAATGGGCTCTGACTTTGAGAAGGGATATACCAGGCCTGCTTTCAGAATAAGTAGTTTTCTTCTACTGAAAAATCATTTAAGATGAACCAACCTTCTTAGTCCATTCAAGCTGCTATAATAAAAATACCATAGACTGGTTGGCTTAAATGACAGACATGTATTTCTCGTAGTACTGGAGGCTGGGAAGTCCAAAAGATAAAGGCGCCAGCAAATTTGGTGTCTGGCGAGGGCTTGATTTCTGGTTCATCAGTGGCTGTCTTTTGTTTTCTCACATGGTAGGAGTGAGGAAGATTTCTGGGGTCTCTTTTTTTATAAGGGCACTAATTCCATTTGTAAGGCCTCCACCCTCATGCTCTAATCACCTCCCCAAAGCTCCACCTACTAATACCATTACATTGATCCATCATATTTCAACGTATGAATTTTGTGAGGACACAGCATCCAGTTCATAGAACTGACTCTAACTGGAAACACAATGTTTTGTAATGAAGTTCAGCTAAACCTAAAAGTACATCGTATAAAGCTGGGATGAAAGTGATCAGGACACTTTTTTTTTAGAGAGGATGTAATTTATTATAATGTGCTAACATATTTAAGTATTTAAAAACCTTTCACTTTAGGAAATGTCACTAAAGAAATTATCGGTAATGCACACAAAAATTTAGTCACATGGGTGTTCAGCAGCATGTTATTTGTAACAGTGAGAAAGTATAAAAAATTGAAATGTCCAATAATATCAGATTATTAAAATAGATTACAGTTTTCTCATACAATGATACACCACACAGCTATTAAAAAATGAGTCTGTTGAACAGTCATTTTTAAACTGTGCTCTGAGGAGAATGTGGGTGTCTTGGGGACATTTCAGTGGCTGTTAAGGAGTTGAGTTGGAGTTAGGGTCTACTATGCTGGGCCTCATTACCTCCCCTTAAGCAGATCTGCTCGATTTTATATGTTTCATAAATTGAGTTTCTGAGTAAGATGCCATTTGGAAAAAATTTCTTGTTATGGGTTGAATTCGAATCCCCCAAAATTGTTGAAGTCCTAACTCCTAGGACCTGTGAATGTAAACTTATTTGCAAATAGGGTCTTTTCAGATGGTCAAGTTAAGATGAGTCATTAGGATGGGCCCTAATCCAATATAACTGTGTCCTTCGAAAAATAAGAAATTTGAACTCACACACAAACAAGCACACGGAGATAATGCCATGTGAAGGTGAAAGCAGTGTTCAGGGTGATGCATCTACAAGTCGAGGAATACCAAAGATTGCCAGTAAATCAGCAGGAGCTAAGAGACAGCAGAGTGGAACAGATTCCTCCTCAAGCCTTAAGAAGGAACGAACTCTACTCACACCTTGGTTTTGAACTTCTAGCCTTCAGAACTGTGAGAGAAGAAGTTTTTATTGTTTAAGCCACCTACGTTGTGGCACTTTGTCATAGCAGCGTGAGGAAACTAGTGCATTTCTACTGCTAAAAGAAAGTTTGATGAGCCTTTATTAGAAAGAGGTACACACATTTAATATACAGTTGTCTCTCTGCATCCATGGGGGATATGTTCCAGGATCCCCTCAGATATCAAAATCCGAGGATGCTCAAGTCCTTTATATAAAATTGTGTAGTATTTACATATCATCCCATATACATTAAGTCATCTATAGATTCCTTATATTATCTAATAAAATGAAAGTGTTATGTTAATGGTTGTTATATTGTATTGTTGTATTTATTTGTATTAGTTTTTTATTGTTGTATTGTTATTTTTTATTGTTTTTTTCCAAATATTTTTGATTCACAGCTGGTTGAATCTGTGGATGGAGGGCTGATTGTATATACCTGCTATTTCTGAACTATTAAGCCAATGAATGTTTTCATTCTTTTTTTGTTTTTTTCATTCTTCTCTACAATTCCTAGTTCTTGGTTTTCTCACTGTTATTCCACCTATTGAATTAATTGTGTTCATTGTTTGAGAAGTCGATTATAATAATGGTAAAGCAAAAGGGTCATTCCTGAGCTCTAACTTTGAAATCAGGTATTTTCTAGTTCATAGCTGAGCTCAGGAGGTCAGAAGATCAGGCTTCCATGTTTTCTCTCTCATCCCACCCCATCAAATTCACAAAGAGATCCATAAGGATTGAGGAAAAGCCCTGATCAAGGAGTGTGGTGTCCATCACCCTAAGTGCGGGCTACAAAGACTAAAATTGTCTCACAGAAGCTTGGTAGGCAAGGATGATGGAGTCCATCCAGCCTGGGGCCTGAAGGGGACAGATGAGTGGCCAAGCCACAGCATTAGAAAATTAGACATGAGAATCCTGGTCCCTTCTGGGTAATTGCTTCATCTATTGAGACTTATGGAGCTCTGCCTTCTGTGGCATTTACATTTGATTGTGAGCATTGTAGGGTGGTGTATATTGTTGTCTAACAAATATTTGATGCCTCTTACCCTCAGCCATGGGGGGAGTAGATTTCCTGCCTCATTTGCATTGTGCTTGACCATATGATTTGCTTCAGTCAATAAAATTCACTTGGACTTGAGGTTATGTTTGAGCAGAACTTTAAACATGTGTGGCCTCTTGTTCTTCTGCCCTCCACAGTAAGAGGCATTTGTCCCAAGTGGCCATTTCTCTTTCAGATTGGGTCCTTTGATATGAGCGATATGTAGGGGAAAGGCCTGAATCTACCTCATAGCCTGGAGCAGATCCAATGAAGACCAGGCTTAGACATGTAACGAACATGGCATTTTACTCTGGCACAATTTTTATTTTACTAGTTCAGAAACCTGCACAAATAATTGTTTTTGGAAAGTTATCTTTACAACTGTGTGAAGGTTTCTAGTATATATATATATATACATATGTATACATACATATATACATACATACATATATATATGTGTGTGTGTGTGTATATATATATATATATAAAATGGACAGAGCAACCTTCTGACAATCCTGTGTTTTAAGGATGATTTTTAAGTTCTTCTACCCAAGTCACAACTTCTCTGCCCATAAGGAATTTAGCAGGCTAGTGTCATAAGTCCACAGGCCTCATCTCTGCCTGAAATCTATCTAAGTGTTCATAGCAGTTGTGTGTATACTTACTTCTTCATCAGTGAGCAAAGAATTATTTTTTTATTTCTTTAGAGTGGTTCAATGTATTTTTTTATGATTATATTTTATCCAGTTTTTCTTTGTGTTTGTGTTGCTTTATACCAACTTGACCAGATATTTTGCCTTTTGGAATTTTATGATAATACTATTATATTTTTAAATTATCTACTTATTTGTTTTTATTCAGTGGTCTCAGCCACAGTTGGTACTCATCAGCCCTTTTCAAGAAGCATTGGAAATATGAGGGGCATTTTGCATTTTACAATGACCGGTGAGTGCTATTGACATTTAATGCACAAGGCCCAGGGAAACTAAATATCCTACAGTATATAGTAGAGTCCTATACAATGCTAATTTTCCCACCCCAGATTCCTGTAGTGCCTCTCGAGCAATACTGCTTAAACATAACTGTCCACATTCAGTCAGCTATTGGCTTAAGACTCTAGTGGTTGTATGCCCAAGCAGCTGTGGTATCTGTGGTAATTTCCTGTCACATCTCACTGGGGTGCTTTCTCTCCTGTGAGTGCCTAAGGACCCAAATTAGAAAAATCTAGGGCTAGAATCATCAAGTGAGAAATCTCAAGAAAACCGTGGCTATAGATATTAGTGGACAACCGGTTGGGAAGGCTCATTCTGATCCTGCCTTAGGGTAACTTTATGATAATTTCCCTGGTCCCCAAGACTCAAGAATATATTACATGGATAAGCTAAGCCCTCCCTAACCATGAGGTTCAGAAAGAGGAGGATCTTGGGGATCAGAGCCTTCTTCTGTGTAACCCAAAAAGATAGTTTTAACTGTTTGTTTCTGTAATACCAGCTGTTCCATCACTGAAGAAAACACCACCACATGAGATAGGACAATAACCAGACCTCCCCTAATGTGTGAGTGATGAAAAATGACGATATATCTTGGGAGTAGCAGCCAAAGCAAATGAATCAAATAAATAAAAATAGTAAAATAGAGATTTTGAATGAGAGAGATCACAAACAAATCAACAAAAGGCATAGTGATATTTATGTGCTGCCAAAAAAATACCCCCTGTGATTTCCATTGATACACTCACGGCCCGGAAGATGAAACAGAAAAAATATCTTAACATATGAAGCAAAATTACATAAAGACATATAAATAATGAGTAAGAGTCCTGCAGGAAAGTTCTAGGAGACCCAGCAGACCAAGCATGTGAGTTCAAGAACATCCAGGAGAGGGGTCCTGAAAGGGAGATGAGAAGAGGCAATTTTGAAATAAATAATTACCCTAAGCCAAAATTATTATCAAATTATTAAAAATTACCATAAAATTAGAAAATTTAGAAAATTAGAAAATTAAAAAATTGGAAAATTAGATCTGATTCATCAGAATAAAGGAGCTCATGTTGCAGGTGGAGTTGGTGATCAAAAAACACATCTAATCATAGCCTCTTACATTTCCTGAACTGTAAAAATATAGAGAAATTCTTGCAAGCTTCCAGGCATGAAGAATAACTTGACCACAAAGATAAAAACTGTCACGTGAACATCGGTCATCTCAACTGTAAGCTAAAAGCTGTAGAATAACAAATATTTCATTTTGAAAGAAAGGGACAGCTACCTAATAGTATTTTACACAGCCAAGCGATCACTGAACTGTCAAGAAGAAAAAAAAATAGACATTATAGATGCACAGCAATCCCTCTTTATCATCAGTATTCCCTATGTGGTGAAAATGTTGAGAAAAAACTCTGAGGTGTATTGCATACTCTCCATGTATAGTGGTTGTCCAGCAGTTTGCTAACATTATTTCTGTTTGGGAAGTGTCCTACTTTATTTGATTTCCCAGGTCCTCCTACAACCCAGGCATAGCAAATGAACTATGTTTCTACAATCATGTGTCCCTGAGCACTTTGATTCTGTAGAAAATGTGTGTAAAGGAGGTGCTGCATGGAGTTCACATGGTAGAGAAGCTGGAGAGGAAGCCAGGTTTCAGAAGTGTCTGTGACAGGTATCCACTGTTGGTGGCCTGAGCTACAGTTCCTGTGCTTGGCAATGGAAGCACGAGAGGCTTCAGTGGAGCAGTCTTGTGAGTTAATGTGGACATTGAATGTGGTATGTGTCCTTCAAGTCTTATTTTCTGGACAATTTTGAAATTTGGGAGCAACCTAATATCTTTATTTTTTTGGTTTGTTTTAATATTTATATTCAAGGATCCAGACTGATCCAGACTCTTCCTAAGCATCAAACAAACCAGAACAGAGACTTCAAAACAGGTTGGGGAAGATGAAAATGAGAGTAAATTTTGGTGCACAGTGTATAGTTAGATTTAAAGGGACAATCGTATCCTATTGGGGAATGTATAATATAAATTCACAGAACAACTTCTGACTATCGTCCAAGAGAGATTCTATAACAGTCTACAACTAAAAGTAGTACACTGCCTCAATGAATCTCAGAGGCTGCTGGGGAGGGTTGAAATAATTTAAAATTTCTCATTTTAATGTACCATTGTGGTATGTTAGTGAGGGTCCTCTAAGAAGACAGATGTCAAGATAAGATTGAACATGCAAGGATTTTATTAAAGAAAACGCCTAGGATAGAAAATGAGGAGGGAGAAAGGGAAGGCAGGGAGAGACACAAGACCTTCAGGCAGATGTGACCCTAAGTGAAGAAAAGAGAGAAGGTAGGTTGGGTAGAAGAAATCTAGCCTGCAATGTGGCCCATAGAAGTTTTGGCAAGGCTTTTGGAGAGTCCTTGAGCCTAAGTCAGACATCAGAGGAGTCCTGTGTTTCCCAGAAACAAGCTGCAGATTCTCTACCAAGTTCAGTCACTGACTGGGAGAAGTCTGCAGTAAGTATCATCTTGACAAAACACTCCAACAGATTTCAGAACACAGCAACTAGAGCCTTAAGTAAATTATACTCCCTGTAATTTGAGGTGTGCAAGGTGCAGTCTCATGGCCAACATATAGGCAAAAGAGGACAGAAACACATTTTTTTCTTCAAGGAAGAAGTACTTGGTATCTCATTTTCAAATAGTAGTAAGGAAATATTAGTTTGATTAAAAGAGTAGAAAAAGGAATAGCAATGATTAATAAAATAAAAAATAAAATAGAACACCTAATCTAAGGTGAAGAATATACTTCCAAAAACATAGATGTTATCAAGTGAATGGAAACTTTATTAAACCAAGAAAGTTAAAAAGTGAATAAATAATAAACAGCTATGTAAAATAATTATTGCATATAAGTTACATAGAAGGAATAAATAAATGTTTCAATCATTACAATAAATGTGAACAGACTGAATTCTTCCTTGAAAAAGACAAAGATTTTCAGGTTTTAAAAAGATATTATATTTATAGTAATCCAAAATTTTTTTTTTTAAATATGTAAGATTGAAAATAAAGGAATGGGCAAATAAATACTAGTCAAATGAGCTAAAGAAATTTGGGAATAGTAACATTTGGGCAAGGAAGAACTTTTATTTAAAAACACTGTAGTGAATTGAGTTGTGCTCCTAAATAGATATATTTAAGTCCTCACCCTAGGAACATGGAATGTGGCCTTATTTGGAATTAGGGTCTTTGCAGGTGTAATCAAGTTAAGATTGGGTTATGCTGGATTAAGGTGGACCTTAAATCCAATGACAGATTTCCTTATAAGAGGAAAGAGAAAGAGATTTGGATACAGAGACACAGGGAAGAGGCCATGTGATGATTGAGGCAGAAATTGAAGAGATGCAGCTGCAAGTGCAGGAACACAAGGATCACTGACCACCACCAGAAGCTGGAAGAAGCAAGGAAGGATTCTTCCCTAGAGCCTTCAAAGGCAGCGTGGCCACGCTGACAACTTGATTTTGGACATTTCACTTCCAGAACTATGAAAGAGTAAGTTTCTGTTGTTTTTAGCCATCCCTTTTCTAGTAATTTGTCATGGCAGCCAAAGGAAACTAATACAAGCTCTAAGCAAAACAAATAGAAATAGTATTTAGTAATAAAACTTTTTGCAGATTTTACAACTATATTGTCCTGCAACGTATTCACTAGTCATACATGTCTATATAATTTACATTTAAATTAAATAAATTTAAATTAAAAATTTAGTTGTGCTAATCACATTTCAAGTTTTCAATAGCCACATGTGACTATGGCAACCACATTGGACAGTGCACATATAGAATATTTTCATCACAGAAAGTTCTGTTGGACAGCTCTGTGTTATAGTAGTAGACTTGTAGTAGTATCAAATTGCAGGTAAATGTATAAAGCAAAACTTATTATACATGCAAGGAGAATTTGATTGAAAAATAATTAAATAGGAACTTTTAATATACTTATTTCAGAATCAGGCAGGTGCATGTAGACAAAACTCAAATAAGATAATCAAATAACTCAGTCAGTATACTTGAATATGTGTCCCTCCATATTTAACTTTTTTTACAAAATCTGTAGACATTATAGGCCACAGAGTCAAGCTTAAATCATTGAAGCTGTAGAGACTTTATAGACCATGTTCTTTGCTTATTATCTAATAGAAATAGAAATAATTAGTGCAAACAGACTTTTAAAAACTACTCAATTGTTTGTAATTGAAAAAAGTGTTCATAGAAATCCCTCAAATTAAAAAATATTTAGAAAAAGAAATTACAAAATATTTAGAAAAAATAATGAAAAGTAATATAGAAACACTTCACAGCAAAAAATTCTACCCCATGTAAATTGTATATACTTATTTGATGACGGAAGATTAAAGAAAAATAAAAAATAAAAAACCCTACTATCAATCTTGATAAATAAGAGGTCAACAATATAAACCAAAAGATAAAAAGAAGGAATTATAAAATACATAAGGTTGGAAATGACAAAGGAAATGAATCCCCCCCCCAACCAGGAGACAGTAACAGAATTATAAGAATACTATATGAACCTCTATGACAATACGTTTGAAAACCATCTAGTAATTTGTATTTTCCTAGAAAATGTGTAAATTACCAAAATTTACCTAAAAACAATTCTATAATTAAAAATCCACTGGAAAAAGGTGGATTCAGCTAAATTCTACATAATTTTATACAATTTTTAAAGGTAAAAGACTTCAATGTAGCTTCAAATCTTCTAGAACATAGAAAAAATTAGAAAGTATATTCTAAAAATAAATTCAAAATAAGGTAAATACCCAAAACATTAACTTTTTGGTATATGGAAAAAAAAGGAAACTATATATATATATTTTTTCTATCATGTGAATTCAAATGCAAAAATTATACTAAAAAATTTAACAAATAGAATCAACAACACATCAAAAGAATTATAAATGCTATGACAAAGTACAATTTATTCCAGGAATTCAAGAATGGTCTAATATTTAGATCTATTAAGATAGCATTATATCATGAATTAAAGGGGTTCCTCTAATCTCATTACCTTTCCTTCTTAGTTTGCTTTGTTGGCTTCTTCTCTTCTGTCCTACCCCTGGATATTGGATTACCAGAGAGAATTAAACTCAAATTGTGGTCCATGGATCAGCATCACCAGGAAACTTAATAGAAATGCAGGATCTCAGGCTCCACCCCAGACCTCCAGAATCAGAATCTCCATTTTAACAAGATCCCCGGATGATAGGTACACACATCAATGATTGAGAAACACTGGCCTAAGGCTTATCTGTAGCTACACTGACTGCCTAACCTATGTAAACTTATTCATTCTCAAGTCTTTAGATGTTGAAACCACCTCATTGCTTATGCTAATGACTCACAGGCTTACATCTTCAACTTCAATTTATCCTCTGAACATCCTACTTAATAGATATTTAAACTTAATGCATCCAAAACTGAGCTCTTGATTCCCCTCACCCTGATTCAACCTGATCTTCCCTAAGTCTTCTCATCTCAATAGATGGCACTCACCTAATTGCTCAGGAGATATTCTCAAACCCTTTCTTTATATCATATGCTGTCTCCATTCTATCTTCAAACCCTGTTGACTCTCTGTTCAACATTTATTTCAAATTTAACCATTTCTCATTAGCTCTGGACTCCCACTAAGGTGGCCTTAACCCTTGCTGGACACTCTCTGTGGGCTTTACTGCCTGGACAAACTGCTGTGACTTTGGTGATTGGTAAAGATATACAAGGGCCAGGTTTTTATCTGGGGCATGATAGAGAGGTTTTAAGGCTTAAGTTCACAAGGCATTTGAACTTTGTAAGTTTAACGTGTAACCAAAAGTAATGAGCAGGTTTTATAGAGATAGGAACTTAAACAAAAGTTGGGCCCTTGTGAAGTTGCTCAGGCCCTTACAAAAGCCATGTTAGTGGCCTCAGTAAATATGGGGGGGTGCTTGGGTATTAGAAGAAGCAGAAAGGGGCCTAATAAGTACAAGCCAGCTGCATAGATTCAGCAAATGCACAGAACAGGAGGGCCTTTATCAGGCACAGGCAGCCTGAGAAAGCTACTGCTGTAGCTTACTACACAGGCATAGTTTTTTCTGAGCAGGGGTGGTTAAAGCAAGAATTTACTGGAGGCTCTTTTCATTTACACATTTTTGGCTATTCTTATTGTGCTTGTCAGCCAAATCTACAGGAAACTGTTTGTTTCAGACATAGGTAATCTACACCAAATTCTATTCACAGTTAATGTTACTTAACTGCCATCAGTGCCTTGGGAGAAAACTTGGGAATAACTAACCTTGACTTCATGTCACTTTCCCACAGGCTCAAGAGTAATTGACAGCCTCAGTTTGGACATATATCCTCTGATAATAACTTTAGAATTCTCACACCTAAATTTTTGTTTCATCAGTAAAAGGTAGGTAAGTTTTGTTAATAAACTAAGAAAAGTTTTAGGGTACTTATTATAAATATAAAGATGATATGGCATTTTCTTGAGTTGAAACAGAAGAAACAAAAACTGAAATTACTACAAACCTAAATAGGCTAAGAGGACATCTAAAATGCCCTATGCACATATCACTATATCCAGGAGTTTAATTTTCTCACAATGTCATGTAGAAATTACAATGTTTAAAAAGTGTTTCAGAAATTTGTTTTATCATAAAAACTGAAAAACTAGACAATACTGCAAACAAAATGAAGACAGGCTAATTAAACTGATAAAAGAATTTTCCTTATGAGATAGGTAAGACATTTAGTAGACAGAATAGACATATATGGGGGCGAAGGACAGGAAATAATATTAAGGTCCTGAATTGACAGATGTAAATGGATTAAAAAAGTAAAACATTTTAACTCTTAAAAAGTAGATTAGAAGGCAGTGCTAGGTTTTATCCGATAATAGATCTGAAAAAGCCCAACACAAAATAACAAAGAGAAGCAATGCTCAGAAGAAGCCTGTGATGATTCTCCCAGAGGCAGCTAAGAACAAATAAACTATTTAAACTAGTCTCTTTTTAAAGCTGCCTTTAGAGATCCTATAGTAAGAATCATTAGGAAATCACCTATTAAAGATTCAGAGAGCAAATAAAAAGTGATTCAGAAATTCTAGGTGGTTCTAAAGGAGAGATGGCTACTCAGATGGGCATAAAGTACTGAAAGAATTACTTTGAGAGATTCAGCTATAATACTACTTTTTAAAGGTGAAGATCGTGGATTTACCTGACTGTGCCCTGAGGGAAAGTGTTCCAGAAATTTAAAGAATTAGGATGTTAATGAAAAGCACAGGAAAGATGAAGTGGCACTCTTTAGGGAACACAGGCAGGACCATGATAGAGTTAAGAGTATCATCTTTACTCAGTCTGGGTGGAATTGGTCATCTTAGGGAAGTAAAAGTAGACAAAACTGAACAATGAACGATTTTGACAGGTGCAGAATGTATATATTTTTTACAATGGAAGAATGCACTAAAAAAAATCTGGAGAAAGGGTGAAATGAGATGGCTGACTAGAAGAATCTACTGCTCATCTCTCCCACAAAAACAGACAAAAATAACAATGAATAAGCGACTACAATTGAATGAAAATAACTAAAGGAGAGCACTGGAGCACATCAAAGAAGTAACAGAAATGCTGGTGAGCACAAAAACTCAAGATAGCCACATGGAGAACAGAAGGAGACATCCAGCCTTCACCACCTTATCCCCCAGCCAGGAGCAGCAGGGAATCAGGAAGAACTTCCCTCTGCAGGGAAAAGGTAAATGAGGGGATCACAGCATCCCTCATCAATACCTTGGACACTTAACACCCTCACCACTGAGGACCCTGGCAGTCTTCACAGGCATTAAGCACAGCTTATGGAGCTTCCTGAAGTTCACACAGTTGTGCTCCTCCTGAGGAGACACAATGCCCTGCCCTCTATAGCTTGCATGGTTATTGCACCTTCTTAGAACTAGAACTGCTGTTGGATGGTGTCTTACCTGGGGGATGAGTGACACCCTTTATCCTAGAGACTAAGCTGCCATTGAACTGACTTCTCCAAGCACAGCTGAGAGCAGCTATTACACCCTACCCTGAAGGACTAGGCGGAATGTAACATTTCCACCCATGCCTCCCAGTTGTAGAAGTGACCCTCTCCCTCAGTCTGGAACTGAAGGTGCAAAGTTGCACACTCCCTCTGGGGGCATCTTTAATTCCCCCTCCCAGTAGTGGCTGTGCCCCACCCTTTGGGACTGAACTGAAGGGGCACATAATGCCCTGGGGAATTTATTTCTTACCTGAGAAACTGCTTGTTTGATCTGAACACTTGTGAACCCCACTCCTGAGCTGATGTAGTATCTTGCATGTCAGAAAAACAGAGCAGTGGCTGAAGAGAGACACCCCAACCCAGGTGCTGAATAATTCTAGCACTCTGCTTTCTTGGAGCTGGACTATTCCTCTTGAGACTGTGCTACTGAGATACCCCTTCACCTGGGAAGTAAAGTCAGTGCTGTGCTCTTCCTGCTCCCCAAGGCCCAAATGACAGCTGCCCTCTGCTATTCTGAGTTCTTGCTCCTGCTGCACCTGGACTCACATACACAGAGATATTGCTGAGTCCTACTGTTCCAGGGGATAGAGTTACCAGTAAAAGATTCCTTGCCCCTAGGAACCAAGTGCCAACTGAGCCTTATTTGCTCTCATTCTCAAGTTGCAGCCATACTCTGCCCCCTGGACCCAAATTTCCAGATCACCCATTTTCCTCCAGAGTCAGGCCAGTGCTGTGCTCAGCCCCACAGGGTCAGAGTCACAGCTGTAAACTGGCCCACAAATCCCAAATTGTCAGGAGTGCCTCACAGCCACACATCCTGGAACTGTAGGCAATCATCATTCAACCCTTCCACAGAGAGTGAACCTGCACCCCAAGACCTCAGTGCCACAATAGGTTCACAAGACAGAGCCCAGCACCAGCTCCACAGCCACTCTGAGCACTTGCATCTGGAACCTAGCACCACTACAACTGCTTATAGGATGGGTCAAACCCAAGGTCAAGAAGAATCCCTTTGGCAAAGTTGCCCCATTGTGGGAAAAATGAGAATAGGAAGACACCAAAAGCCCTTGCTATCAAAGACCCTAACCGCCTATCTGCCATCACCACTGTCACAAACTTCTACAGCCTAGAGCACTGAGGCACTGCAGTTATTTGTGATATTGATCGCAGCTGAAGAAACTTCCCAGAGACTTAAACCACTGCATCTATGTGAAAACAGAATCACCACAGCCTTTTCAACCAACACACTAAGACCCATCTACAAGTGAAAGACGTTTATGAAAGCTGCTTTGTAAAGTTTGAAAGAGGAGATTGTTTCACCAGATGCACAGACATCAATGCAGGGACAAAAGAAATGTGAAAATGTGAGGAAATATAACACCATCAAAGAAACACAATAAACACCAGTGACAGAGCCCAGAGGAAAGGAAATTAAGAAACTGTCAGAAAATGAATTCAAAACAATGATCTCAACAGAATGGGATGTAATTTGACAAAATCAGAAAAACAATTCATGATATGAATGAGAAATTTAACAAGGAGATATATATCATAAAAAAGAACCAAACAGAAACCCTGATGCTTAAGAAGTCAATGAATAAAATGAAAAGTACAATAAAGAGTTCCAATGCAGACTAGAGCAAGTAGAAAAAATCTCTGAACTCAAAGAGATGTCATTTGAAATTACCCAAACAGGAAAAAAAAAAAATTAAAAGAGCGAAGAAAGTATTCAGTAATTATGGGACATTATTCAGTGAACAAATATTCAAATTATGGATGTCCCCAAAGAAGAAGAGAAGGAAAAAGGCATTGAAAACCTGTTTAATGAAATAATAGCTGAAAACTCTCCAAGTCTTGGGGGAGATATGAACATACAGATCCAGGAAGTTCAAAGGTCCCCAAATAGATTCTACCTCAAAATGTTCTGTCCAAGGCACATTATAATCAAAATGTCAAAAGTCAAAGACAAAGAGAGAATTTTAAAAATAGCAACAGAAAAGCATCAGGGAAATCCCCATTAGACTAACAACAGATTTCTCAAAAGAAACCTTACAGGTCAGGAAACAATAGAATGATATATTCAAGATGCTGAAAGAAAAAATTTGCCAGCCAAGAATACTTCAGGAATGGAGGAGGTATAAAGTCTTTCACAGGCAAGAAAAACAGAGGGAATTCCTCACCACTAAACCAAGCCTTACAAGAAATGCTCATGGGAATACTATACCTGGAAGTGAAAGAAAGATAACCACCATCAAGAAAACACATGAAAAAAATAAAATTCACTTGTAAAGCAGGTACACAAATGAGAAAGAAAAAGGAATCAAACCTTATCACTACAAAGCAAAACAACAAACAGCAATGATAAGTAATAAGAGAGGAAGAAAGGTACAAAAGATATTCAAAACGATCAGAAAACTTTCAATAAAATGGCAAGAATAAGTCCTCATCTATGAATGTAAATGGAGTAAATTTGCCAATTAAAAGGTACAGACTGGCAGAATGAATGAATGAAACAAAACAAAATAGAACAAAGTCCAACTATATATTGCCTTCCAGAAAGTCATTTCACCTGTGAAGACACACATAGACTGAAAGTGAAGGGTTTGAAAAACATATTCCATGCAAACAGAAACCAAAAGCAAGAGTATTTACGTGTCCATCAGATAAAAAAGACTTTAAGTCAAAAACCAAAAAGAGACAAAAAGGTCATTATATAATGCTAACGGGGTCATTTCAGCAAGAGGATATAACAATTATAAATATATCCTATAAATATATATGCACCTAACATTAGAGCACCCAGATATATAAAGTATATATTATTAAATCTAAGGGAGAGATAGACTCCAATAAAAAATAGAGACTTCAACACACACTCCTAGCATTGGACAAATCATTTAGAGAGAAAAACAAAGACATATTTGATTTAAGCTTCAGTGTAGGCCAAATGGACCCTATAGACATTTATGAAACATTCCATCCAACATCTGTAGAATACACATTCTTTTCATCAGCACATAGAAAATTCTTCAGAATTGACCATATGTTACACCACAAAATAAGTATCAACAATTTTTCAGAAGTTGAAATCATATCAAGTGTCTTCTCTACCACAATGGAAGAAAACTAGAAATCAATAGCAAGAGAAACTCTTAAAAGTGTACAAATGCATGAAGACTAAACAACACACTACTGAATGAACAATAGATCAAAGCAGAAAATTTAAAGAAGAAAATTTAAAAATTTCCTGAAACAAATAAAAACAGAAACACAATATATCAAAACCTATGGGATATAGCCAAAGCATTACTAAGAGGTAATGTTATAGCAATAAATGCTTACATCAAAAAAAGTGGAAAGATTTCAAATAAACAGCCTAACAATGCTTCTTATGGAACTAGAGAAGCAAAAACAAATCAAACCCAAAATTAGCAGAAGGAAAGAAATAATAAATACCAGACCATAAATAAACAAAATAGAGATGCTCACCCTAAATACAAAACAAAATGTTGGTTTTTATGAAAAGATAAACAAAATTGACAACCCATTAGCTAGACTAACCAAAAAAAAAAAAAAACCTCAAAATCAGGAATGAAAAAGAAGACATCAGAACGATTATTACAGAAATGCAAAGAATCATTAGAGACTGTTGTGAGCAAATATATACCAAAGAATTGGAAAACCTAAAGAAAATGGAAAAATTCCTAGGCACATACAATTTACCAAGATTTATGTGAGACTGAATCAGTAATAAAAATTTCCCACTAAAAAAAGCCCAGGACTGGTTGGCTTCACTACTGAATTCTACCAGACATTCTTTAAAAAGTAATATTAATTCTTCTTAAACTTCTTCCAAAAAATCAAAGGGGAGGGATTACTTTCAAACACATTCTAACACATTCTGGCCATGACCAGCAGGTAGGCCTTGGAGCCACCACCCAACTCCATCTGCAGCCCGGGTGTTGGCGCACAACCCAGCCGGTAGGCCTTGCCTCTGCTGCCTGACTCCATCCCCAGCCTGGCTGAGTGCGTGTGCATCAGGGAGGCACCCAGCTGGAGAGGCGGAATATCTGCAGACACTATGCGTCCTGTGGTGCCGGTGTGCAACCCAGCAGGTAGGCCTCGCCAACACCACCCGATTCCATCTCCAGCCCAGCTGAGTGCATGCTGACCAGAGAGGCGTCTCCCCAGAGAGGCCCAAGATCCAAGGCTACCACACACCCAAGGCCCTAGTGGTCAACCGAGCAGACACTGAGGCAGCTGTTCCAAATTGGCAGCCCCAGCAGCATCCTAGCCAGACAATAGTGTCAAACCAGTGGACCATGAAATCCCCTGTTGCAATGACTAAACATCAAAGGAAAGATACCAGAAATATGAAAAATCAAGAAAGTACACCACCAAAGGGTAATAAGTCTCAAGCTCTAGATCCTATAGAACAAGAAGCCCTTGAAATATCTGATAAGGAATTTCAAATGATAATTCTAAGGAAACTAAATGAGATACAAGAAACTCAGCTAGATGACACAATGAAACGAGGAAAAGTATACAGGACCTGAAAGAAGAAATGTACAAGGAAATCAATGACCTGAAAAAGAATGTAGCAGAGCTTGCCGAGCTGAAGAATTCATTCAACAAAATAAAAAACACAATGAAGAGTTTAACCAGCAGGCTTGCAGAAGCAGAAGAGAAAACTTCTGACCTTGAAGATGGGCTGTTTAAAATAACACAGGCAGAAAAAAAAAAGAAAGAAAAAAGATTAAAAACAATGAAGAAAATCTAAGAGAGATATCAGACAATCTTAAGCGCTCAAATATCTGAGTCATGGGTATTCCGGAAGGGGAGGAAAAGGAGATTGCATTGAATATATGTTCAACAAAATAGTGGCAGAAAAATTCCCAGTTATTGGAAAAGACACAGATCTTCAGATTCAGGAAGCTCAAAGATCCCAAATGTATTCAACCCAAAAAGGTCTTCTCCAAGACATGTTACAGTCAAATTGGCAAAACTCAAAGACAAAGAGAGAATCTTAACAGCTGCAAGAGAGAGAGGCATCAAATTACCTATAAAGGAGCCCCAATCAGACTAACATCAGACTTTTCATCACAAACCCTAAAAGCTAGAAAGGAATGGGATGATATATTCAAAGTACTGAAAGACAGAGATTTCCAGCCAAGAATACTCTACTCCGCAAGGCTGTCCTTGCAAAATGTTGGGCAAATAGTATATCTCTCAGACAAACAAAAACTGCCGGAGTTCACTAGCACACGACCACACTTACAAGAAATTCTCAAGGGAGTACTGGGTTTGGTACCTGAAAAACAACTACCATTGCCATAAAAACCCAAGAAAAATCAAAACCCACTAGTAAAATAAAAATGCAACAATGAAGAGAAAACAACAAAAAAAGGTTATCTACAACCCAAGAAACCAACAAATACAGAAAACAAACAGTAAATCAGAAAGAAAGGAACAAAAGGCACTTAAGACATCCAACAAAAATCAATAAAATGCTAGGATTAAATCAACACTTTTCAATAACAACTCTTAATGTAAAAGGATTAAATTCCCCAATCAAAACAAATAGTCTGGCTGACTGGATTAAAAAGGAGGACCCAACTACATGCTGCCTTCAAGAGACCCACCTCACCCATAAAGACTCAAATAGACTAAGAGTGAAAGGATGGAAAAAGATGTACCATGCAAACAGAAATGAAAAATGAGCTGGAGTAGCTATTCTTATATCTGATAAAATATACTTTATACTAAAAACCATAAAAAGAGATAACGAGGGCCAATACATAATGATAAATAGGATTGATCCATCAAGAATACATAACAATCACAAATATATACATACCTAAAGTCAGAGCAGCCAGATTTATAAAACAAACACTATTAGACCTAAAGAAGGAAATAGACACTAATACCATAATAGCAGGGGACCTGAACACCCCACTGTCAATATTGGACAGACCATCTAGGCAACGAATCAGCAGAGAAACACAAGATCTAAACAACATACTAGACCAATTGGACTTGGCAGATATCTACGGAACATTCCATCCAACAACCTCAGAATATTCATTCTTCTCATCAGCACATGGATCATTCTCCAGGATAAATCACATATTAGGTCACAAATCAAGTCTCAACAAATTCAAAAAAATTGCAGTTATCCCATGTATTTTCTCAGACCACAATGGATTAAAATTAGAAATCAATAACAAATGAAACTCTGGAAACTATACAAACACATGGAAATTAAACAGCATTCTACTTAATGACATATGAGTCCAAGAAGAAATCAAGCAGGAAATCAAAAAACGTATTAAAACTAATGAAAATAATGATACATCATACCTAAACCTGTGGGATACTGCAAAAGCAGTATTAAGGGGCAAATTTATTGTATTAAATGCTCACCTCAGAAGAATGGAAAGATGAGAAGTGAACAACCTAACACTTCACCTTAAAGAACTAGAAAAACAAGAACAATCCAAACCCAAAATTAGCAGACGGAAAGAAATCATCAAGATCAGAGCAGAACTTAACGAAATTGAAACCCAAAAAACAATACAAAAGAGCAATGAATAAAAAATGTTGGTTTTTCGAAAAGATAAATAAAATTGGCAAACCATTAGCACGACTAACTAAAAAAAGAAGAGAGAACATCCAAATAACGAAAATTAGAAATGAAAAAGGTGATATTACAACTGATATATCTGAAATACAAGGAATCATTTGAGAATACTATAAACAATGATATGCCAACAAATTTGAAAATCTGGAGGAAATGGATAAATTTCTGGACACACACAGCTACCAAAGCAGAGCCAAGAAGATTTAGAAAATCTGAACAGACCAATAACAATAAAAGAGATTGAAGCTGTTATTAGAAGGCTCCCAACAAAGAAAAGCCCAGAACCAGATGGATTCACAGCAGAATTCTACCAAACATTCAAAGAGGAAATAATACCAATTCTTTACAAACTATTCCAAAAGTTTGAAACAGAGGCAATTCTCACAAACTCATTCTATGAAGCAAACATCACCCTGATACCAAAGCCAGGCAAAGATACAACTAAAAAGAAAACTAGAGGCTGATATTCTTGATGAATATAGATGCAAAAATCTTCAATAAAATACTAACTAACAGAATACAGCAACACATGTGCAAAATTATACACCATGATCAAGTGGGATTTATCCCAGGGATACAAGGTTGGTTCAACATATGCAAATCAATAAATGTGATACACCATATTAATAAAATCAAACACAAGGACCATATGATCATCTCTATGACGCTGAAAAGCATTTGATAACATTCAACACTCATTCATAATAAAGAGTCTCTACAAGTTAGGTATAGATGGAAAGTATCTCAACATAATTAAAGCCATATATGTTAAACCCACTGCCCATATCATCCTGAATGGGAAAAGCTGAATGATTTTTTTAAGAACAGAAACTAGACAGGGATGCCCACGCTCACCACTCCTATTCAACATAGTGTTGGAAGTACTAGCCAGAGCGATCAGAGAAGGAAATAAAGGGCATCCATATTGGAAAATATGAAGTCAAACTCTTCCTCTTTGCAGAAGACATGATCCTATATATTGAAAAGCCTAAAGCCTCTATAAAAAATCTCTTGGAGTTGATAGATGATTTCAGCAAAGTAGCAGGATACAAAAGCAACACACAAAAATCAGTAGCATTTCTATTCTCCAATAGTGAACATGCAGAGAGAGAAATCAAGAAAGCTTACCCATTTACAATAGGCACCAAAAAAAATAAAATACTTAGGAATAGAGTTAACCAAGGTTGTGAAAAATCTCTATAATGAGAACTACTAACCAGTGCTGAGAGAAATTAAAGAGGATACAAGAAGATGGAAAGATATCCCATGCTCTTGGATTGGAAGAATCAACACTGTGAAAATGTCCATACTACCCAAAGTGATATACAATTTCAATGCAATCCCTATCAAAATTCCAATGACATTTTTATCAGAAATGGAAAAAACTATCCAGCCATTTATGTGGACTAAGAAAAGACCATGTATAGCCCAAGCAATTCTGAGCAAAAAGTAAATAAATAAATAAAAAGTAAAGCTGGAGGCATAACACTACCTGACTTTAAACTGTACTACAAAGCTATAATAACCAAAACAGCATGGTACTGGCATAAAAACAGACACACTGATCAATGGAATAGAATAGAGAATCCAGAAATCAACCCACACACCTACAGCCATCTGATCTTTGACAAAGGCACCAAGCCTATACACTGGGGAAGAGACTGCCTCTTCAGTAAATTGTGATGGGATAACTGGATATCAATATGCAGGAGAGTGAAACTAGACCCATACCTCTCACCATATACTAAAATCAACTCAAAATGGATTAAAGAATTAAATATACACCCTGTAACAATAAAACTTCTTAAAGAAAACATAGGAGAAACACTTCAGGAAATAGGTCTGGACACAGACTTCATGAATAAGACCCCAATAAAACTTATTAAAGAAAACATAGGAGAAACACTTCAGGAAGTAGGACTGGACACAGGTTTCATGAATATGACCCAAAAAGCATGGGCAACCAAAGCAAAAATAAGCAAATGGAATTATATCAAACTAAAAAGCTTCTGCACAGCAAAAGAAACAATTAACTGAGTTAAAAGACAACCAACAGAGTGGGAGAAAATATTTGCCAAATATATATCTGACAAAGGATTAATATCCAGAATATATAAGGAACTCAAACAACATTACAAGAAAAAAATCAAGCAACCCAATTAAAAAATGGGCAAAAGTGCTAAATAGGCATTTCTCAAAGGAAGATATACAAATGGCCAACAGACATATGAAAAAATGCTGAACATCACTCAGCATTTGGGAAATGCAAATCAAAACCACACTGAGATACCATCTCCCCCCAGTTACGATGGCTAATACCTAAAAGTCTGTGAATGATAAATGCTGGCGAGGTTGCAGAGAAAAAAGAACTCTCATATATTGTTGGTGGGACTGCAAAATGGTGCAGCCTCTATGGAAAATGGTATAGAGCTTCCTCAAACAATTGCAGATAGATCTACCATATGACTCAGCTATCCCACTGCTGGGAATATATCCAAAGGAATGGAAATCATCAAGTCGAAGGTATACCTGTTCCCCAATGTTCATTGCAGCACTATTTACAATAGCTAAGAGTTGGAACCAGCCCAAATATCCATCATCGGATGAGTGGATATGGAAAATGTGGTATATCTACACAATGGAATACTACTCAGCTATAAAAAAGAGTGAAATACTGCCGTTTGCAACAACATGGATGGACCTAGAGAGAATTATATTAAGTGAAACAGGTCAGGCACAGAAAGAGAAATACCATATGTTCTCACTTATTGGTGGGAGCTAAAAATAAATAAATAAATACACAAACAACTGGGGGGGGAGGGAAAAAGACATAACAATTACAATTCCTTGAAGTTGATACAACAAGCAAACAGAAAGGACATTGTTGGGAGGGAGGGGGGAGAGGGAGGAGGGAGGAGGGAGAGGGAGGAGGGAGGGAGGCTTCGGTAATTGGCCACAATAATCAACCACATTTTAAATTGACAAAATAAAATAAAATTAAAGAAAAGAAACATTCTAGAAGGCCAGCATTCTCTTGATAGCAAAACCAGACAAGGACATACACACAAAAAAGAAAGCTATAGGCCAACATTCCTGATGAACATTGATGCAAAAACTCTCAACAAAATACTAGCAAACTGAGTTTAGCAATCTAGCAGCATATTAAAAAGATCATTTGCCATGATCAATTGATATTTCTCCCAGGAAGGCAAGGTTTGTTCAACATGGTCAAACCAATAAACATGCTACATCTTATCAACAGAATGAAGGTCAAAAACCATATGATCATCTCAATTGTTGCATCAAAAGCATTCCATAAAATTCAACATGCCCTCCTGATAAAGACTCTCAGCAAATAAATATAGAAGGAATGTACCTCAGCACAATAAAGGCCATATATGACAAACCCACAGCTCATATACTGAATGGGTAAAAGCTGAAATCCCTTTGTCTGAGAACTGGAACAAGACAAAGATGCCCACTCCCTGACTTTTATTCAACATAGTGCTGAAAGTCCTAGCCAGAGCAATTAGGCAAAAGAAAGAAAGTGCATCCTAACTGGAAAATAGGAAGTTAAACTGTCCCTGTTTGGAGATGACATGGTCTTATATATAGACAACCCTAAAAGTTCCACCAAAAAACCTCTTAGAACTGATAAACAAATTCGGTAAAGTTGAAGGATACAAAATCAACATAGAAAAATCCATAGCATTTCTATACACTAATAATAAGCAAGATGAAAATAAAATCAAGACAGCAATTTCATTTACAATACCCCCTAAAAATATATATATATCTAGGAATTTAGCCAAGGAGGTGACAGATCTCTATTAACAAAAAAAAAGTATAAACCACTCAAATTGAAGGGAACACAAAGAAGAGGAAAGATATTCCATTTCTGTGGGTTGGAAGAATCAATATTATGAAAATGACTATACTACCCAAAGAAATCTACAAATTCAGTGTAATCCCTATCAAAATACTCATTGTATTCATCACAGAAATAGAATAAAACAATCCTAAGTTTCTCATGGAACCACAAAAGACCCTAAATAGCCCAAGCACTCCTGAGCAAAAAGCACAAAAACTGGAGATATCACACTACCTGCCTAAAAAAATGTGCTACAAAGCTACAGTATCCAAAACAGCATGATACTGGGATAAAAACACACAGACCAATGGAATAGAATACAGACCCAGAAATAAAGTCATGTGTTTGCAGCTAACTGATTTTCAATAAAAGTGCCAAGATTATTCATTGGAGAAAGAAAAGTCTCTGCAATAAATGGTGCTGGGATAACTGGATAGCCATAAGCAAAAGAATGAAGTTAGAGTCTTATCTCTCACCATACACAAAAATACTCAAAATAGATTAGAGAATTACACAGAAGACCTGAAACCATAAAACTACTAGAAAAAACATAGGGGAAATGCTTCAGGACATTGGGCTGGGCAAAGACTATGAAGAGGACCTTGAAAGCACAGATAACAAAAGCAAAAATAGACAAGTGAGATTATAACAAATAAAAATCTTCTGTACAGCAAAGGAAACAATCAACAGAGTGAAGAGACAACCTGTAGAATGGGAGAAAATATATGCAAACTATACATCTGACAAGGAATTAAGATCCAGAATATCCAAGGAATTCAAACAACTCAATAGCAAGAAAGCAAATATTTCAATCAAAAAATGGGCAAATGAGCTTAATAGACATTTCTCAAAAGAGAACATATTAATATCCATCAGGTATATGAAAAAATACTCAACATTACTAATCATCAGGGAAATGTAAATCAAAACCACTATGTGACATCATCTTACTCCAGTGAGAATGGCTATTATCAAAAAGGAGGAAAATAACAAATGCAGAGAAAGGGGAACTCTTATATAGTGTTGGTGGGAATATAAATTAGTAGAGCCATTATGGAAAAGAGGCTGGAGGTTCCTCAAAAAACTACAAACATGATTACCATATGATCCAGCAATCCCATTACGGGGTATATATCTAAACGAAAGGAAATCAGTATATCAAAGAGAAATTTGCACTCCCATGTTTATTGCAGCACTATTCACAATAGCCAAGATACAGAATTAACCCAAGTGTCCATCAATGAATGAAAGGATAAAGAAAATGTGGTATATATACACAATGGAATGCTATTCAGCCATTAAAAGAATGAAACCCTGTCACTGTCAGCAACATGAATGAGCTTGGAGGACATTATATGTGAAATAATCCAGGAACAGAAAGAGAAATACCACATGTTCTCACGCATATGTGGAAGCTAGGAAAGTTGATCACATAGAACTAGAGAGTAGAATGACAGTTGCCAGAGACTGGAAAGGGTAGAGGGGAGGGGGAATAGGGAGAGGTTGGTTAATGGATACAAAAGTACAGCAAGATAGGAGGAATATCATCTGTTGTTCTATAGCACTTTAGGGTGACTATAATTAACAATTTATCACGTAGTTTAAATTAGCTAGAAGAAAGGATTTTGAATGTTTCCAACACAAATAAATGATAAATGTTTGAGGTAAGGAAAAAAATGAGTGGCTGGCAGGATTTCAAAGGATGAGGGAGGGAGGGATGAATATGCGGGACACAGAGGATTTTTAGGGAAGCAAAACTATCTTGTATGATACTGTAATGGTGAATACCTGGCATTATGCATTAGGCAAAACCCATAGAACTGTGCAATACAAAGAGGGAACCCTGATATAAAATTAAGTTGATAATAACATGTCAATATTGATTCATAATTGTAACAAATGCACCATAGTGATGTAACATGTCAATAATAGGGGAAACTGTATATGTGGGTGTTGGGAGGGTATGGGAATTATCTGTACTTTCTGCCCAATTTCTCTGTAAAATTGCTATAAAAATAAAAAAAATTGCTATAAAAATAAAAAAGTAACTGCTATAAAAATAAAGAAAATGGAAAGAAAGAGAAAAGTTCTGGAGAAGAATGTCAGCAAAACAATATCTGGTTTGAAAGCAAGGGGAGAGACAAAGAAATGCAGGCAGTCAATGCCAGCAAAAGCACAAGTGGTAGAGAAGGAAAACAGACAGACTAAGAAGCAGGTAAACTGCGAGCAATTCAATGGAGTCCCTCTGCAAGGAGTTAGGGAACACAGAAAAATAAAACCTTGGAAGTGCACGTAAGGGATCTCCTGGAGAGCTAAGACATCAGATTCCTTGACTCCACACATTTCTCCAGCCTTCTGATCCTCCCCAGCACTTAGTATTATTAGTTTCCCCAACTCCCTTCTAATAGGTGTGTAGTGATATGTCTTTGAGGTTTTAACTTGCATTTCACTAATGATTAATGACACTGAGATTATTTGATACCCATATATTATTGTTAGTGAAATTTTTGTTCAAATCTCTGGCCTGCCTTTTTGTTTCCTTAATGATGTCTTTTGAAGAGAAATCTTAAATTCTGGTGAAGACTAATTTATCTTTCTTTTATATTATGGATCGTGACTTTGGTATCACATCTAAATTCTTTTTACTTAGTCTAAAATCACAAAAATTTCTTTTGTATTTAAAAGTAGAAGTTTTAGTATTTTCGCTTTATGCATATAGTTTTAGGTTTAGAATTCAGATCTATAGTTTTAGCTGATAGTTTTAGGCCTTACGTTTAGGTTTATGATATATTTGAGTTTACGTTTACATGTGGTATAAGATTTGGTTGAGGTTTATTTTTGTGTGTATGAATGTCCATTTCTACTATCACTATTTGTTGAAAACGCTTTTTCCTCCAGTGATTTGCTTTTGCAGTTATGTCGAAAAACAGTTAGCTATGTATGTGTGGGTCTTCTTCTGAATATTCTATTCTGCTCCATTGAGCTATGCAATCCTTTCATTACTACTACTCTCTCTTGTTTACTATAGCTTTATAATACATCTTGATATCAGGTAATGTTAATTATCGAGCTTCATTTTTCTTTTTTAACTTTGATTTGTCTATTTTACCCCACTTACATTCCATACAAAATTTAGGATTAGCTTGCTGATTTCAATGAAAGAAAAATCTGCTAATATTTTGATTGGAATTCTAAAGAATGTGTAGATTGATTTGTGGAGAATAGAAATCTATACTACAATGAGTCTTCCAACTCATCGTTTATTATTACTCTCTGTTTATATAGGTCTTTGAATTCCTTTTGTGTGTGTGTGTGGTTTCCATTATCCAGATCCACCATATGTTTTCTGAGATGTATACTTAAGTATTTCTAATTTTTGTACTTACTACAAATTATATTGGTTTTTAAAATAGGTACCTTTAAATAATTTTATACAGCTTCAGGTGTTATATAAGAAATTTAAAGCATTATAATACTAAATCCTTCCTCCTATCCTATGTGATATTGTTGTCATATATTTAACTTTCCATAATCTATAAACTCAAAATGCATTGTTAATCTTTTTTCCTGTAAACAGTCAATTACCTTTTAGAGCAATTAAAAATTTAAAGAATACATATATTTATACAAATTTTAACCATTTCTATAGTCTTTTCTTTGTGCAGAATCATATTTCTGTCCGGTATCTGCTTGAAGAACCCTCTTTTATATTTCGTAATACAAATCTTCTGATAATGAATTGTTTCAGCATTTGTTAGTCTGAATGATTCTTTACGTTTTTTATTTTTGAAATATATTTTCACTGGGATTAAAATACGAGTTGACAAATTTTTTCTTTTAGTACTTTAAAAATGCCTTTTCTTGGTCTACTTGCTTGCAAAGTTTCTCACAGAAAGTTCACTATAACACTTACCTTTGTTCTTCTCCATGTAATGTGTTTTGTTTTTCTGGCTTCCTTCATAATTTTTCTATTTATCTTTCACTGTAACTACTTTGATTATGAATATGCAGTGTTTAGAGGTGTGTGTGTGTGTGTGTGTGTCAGAGATATTTATCCTGCATGGGGTTTTTTGAGTTTTTCAAATTTGGGAATTGATGTTATTTATTATTTTTAGAATAATATTGACTACTATTTCTTCAAATATTTTGTTTTCCTAACTCTCTGTCTCTTTACCTCTTATAAATCCAATTACAAGTACAGCTCTGGCACAGAAAGGCAGCACTCACATTTTGTCTTGCTTTTGAGGCTCCTTTTTCTTAAGGTTCAAGCTAATGATCCTACAATCTTGGCTCAATAATAGCTTCAAAAACAGTAATGGTTTTGTAGATTGTGTGTTTTTTCATGTTGTTATAGTGGTAATGAAACTATTTTTTTTTTGCTGTCTACATCTTAGACATAAGAAGGAAGTTATAACTACAGTATTTGTCTTTCTTATATAGACCCCTCTGAGACACACTGAACCTCTTCCTTTTAAATAAATCATAATTTTTGTTATAATATTATGTTTAATTTTTAACTTTTCATAATCAGATAAATATTATTCATAGCGGAATGAAATTGTATTAGGAATACTAGGAATGTATATTATTTCTTGTGCAATATTTTGTTTTTTCAGGAATTCATAATATTTACTTTGCTTAGTTTGTGTCTATCTATAATCAATTCGTTCACAAACTGTCATCTATTAGAGTAAATATAATCACAAGATAGTGGTATGCTTATGATCTGGCTCTTTATGGGAGGGAAAAAGCCCCAAATTGTAGTGCTTGCTAGTTTTTATGTTGTAGATAGTCCTGCCATGACAAATTTCAGGCTATCAGTGTTAAAAAACATTGAAAAATTTCTGAATATTCAACAATTGGCACTCAAGAATCAGTATAAATTGGTGTCTTAGGCTGCTAAAGTTTCCATAACAAAATGCCATAGACTGAGTGATTCAAACAATAGAAGTTTATTTTTCACAGTTCTGGAGGTCACAGTCCAGCAGGGTTCGATTTCTGGTGAGGGTTTTCTTTCCAGCTCACAGATGGCCAATCTTGTTATTGCATCCTCACTTGGCTTTTCCTCCAAATATGCCTGAATATCCCTCTGAAAGAAAGAGAGAGCAAACACTCTGATTTCTCCTCTTACATGACAACTAATCCGACTAATCAGGCCCCACCTCCATGACCTCATTTAACATTAATTACCTTCTTATAGGCCCTGTCTCCAAATACAGTCACGCTGACGGTCAGGGCTCCAACACATAAATTTTAGGAGAAACACAATTCAGTTCATAGCAACTGCCTTCAGCATACCATTGATGTCAATAATATAAAAATTTGATTTTTTCCTTAAAGGCATACCACCTTGAGCCTTCCACTCTCCTGTTCCAAACTAGAATAGGTGCTCCCTAGGACTGTTGTTTAACTTGCATCTTCGGAAACCCATTCCTCATCATTCTGAGGATTCACCTATTATTTTAGACACCCTGTTCTTGCAGCAATGACTTCTTTTCTAGTTTATTCTCAAAAATCCAGTTGCTGTTTGAGAAAAAGAAAAAAAACTAGGCAATTTTAAAGATTGTATTTTTTATTCTATTTTAATACTTTGTTGGGATTTTGTTGAATAGAGCTTTTGCTTTAAAATACATATTTTTTAGAATTTTCATAATTTCATAGTCTCACATCTTCCAGTGTGGCAATCCAGAAGTCTGATGCTATTTTGATTTTATTTTTTTGCTTGTCACATTGGTTTTTCTTTCTAGAAGCTTTTAGAATCTACTCTTTATTAGCGATATTCTCAAATTTCATGATGATGTAAATGATAGAGGTTGAGTTATGTGGTAAAGGCCAAAAAGGACAAGAAAACACGTAAAAATATAAAAGCAACAGATTTTTTAAATGTGGAAAGTGTACCTCATTTTTCTCTCTGAAAATTATATTATTTAGATGTAGAGCTAAACTAATCATCTAATTTTCCTGTTCTTAAACATCTTATTTTCATCAGCCTATTCTTTGTTTACTTATTGGGACACGTCTTTAAGCTTGTCTTAAACACTTTCTGCAGATCTCTTTTAAAAAACAGCTTCAGATTTTTAAATTTCCAAGAGCTTATTACTATTCTCTAAATGTTTCTTTTATATAGTGGCCTATTCTTGTTCTCATGAAAGCAATTTAATATCATCTTTCTGAGATGTACAATGGATAATTTTCTGGATTTTTTTGCCACTTACATAATATTTGTTTCCTCCAAATTGCTTTTATTCTGTTTGCTTTTGTCTTTGCTTTAATGTTAGATGCTTTTTCTCAAATGTCAAATGATCTGTCACTATTTATAAAATGTTATTTGTGTTTTAAAGTTGAATGGTTAGCTTCTGGAAATACTTCCTTGCTGCATAACATTCAGCCTTTTATTCATGGGATAATTATTATTTTTTCTGGATAAAAGTCTTGAATCTCATACCTCAGGCACTACTACTTTAGGTGCCTTTCTTCTGGGATCTGAGTTCAATGGGAGAAGAAACATAGTAATGTTTCAGTTATACAAAAAGAATTTTAATACCTGTTTTTCTATATTGATTCCAACCACTGCACCCCCATGCCTGGTGTCCCAAGGTCTAGATTTTCTGTGATTCAACTTCTTCAAAAAGTTAACTACCATTGCACAACATTAACTTATGTTTCGGAGAAGTTTTTTTTTTTTTTTTTTTTTTTTTTTAATAAAAATCTTCAAAAGGATTGCAGTACTTCCTCCGACATAAGGAAGGTAGTTCCTTAAAAATAATCTAGGCACCTCCTTTTATTTATTTATTTATTCTTTTGTCCTTTTTGAGACCGGCCGTACCGCGCTCAACCAGTGAGTGCTGTGAGCGCACCGGTCATCCCTATATAGGATCCGAACCCGCAGCGGGAGCGCTACCGAGCTCCCAGCGCCGCACCCTCCCGAGTGCGCCCTCGGAGAAGTTTTAAAGGGGTACTAATCTATTGGAATTAGATGGGTTATTTTTGGATTTTCCTTGGAAGCAGAAGTGTGCATTTAAACCAGCTCCGGTTTAAAGATGTTATCTTTATTCAGATTTAGGAAATGTTGAAGCTCCTGACCATCTCTCTTTAAGTGATGTTCCATCTCTCTGTCATTCCTTATATGATGAGCAGAGGGATGACTTGTGATCACTTTTTTCTTTGACAACTTTCCCGTGAGTTGCTATCTACATAATTTTGCTATTCGTGTAGTCTACTTTTTTTTTTTTTTTTTTAGGTGAGTCAAGTGAAGCAGTGGGAATGAAGAAGAAAAAAAGAAATCTGTAACTGGTTGTGATCAATTAGTTGTAAACACCACTGCATTTGGACCTGCTTAATGCAGTCTATTGATGCAGGAAATGAACGAGGATCCAAGCCATAACAGCTGTGCAAAATTCCCTAAGGCATATAGACAGATGCTGAAATTAAAGAACAGTGAAATTAAAGAACCTGAAAGGAAGAACAGGAAAAAAACTCTGAGAAAAAAATTTTTAGAATTAGAAGCAAATTCTAATTTTTTCCTCACAATCTATAGGCTCCTTCCCCACTCCACCAACCTCCCCACTTCACCAACACACACACACAAATATTTTGTTAGTAATAAAGACGGGCACTAAAAATTGAAGATAATTTTAAAATGTTGTATGTAAAAGGGATTTCTATGGTTCGTACAAGTCCTGGACAAAAATATTGTGCTTTGTGACATGTTTGGGATGTTACATTGTGATGCCACCATGAGGCACATTCATGTCATGAGGATAATAAATTTACCTAAGTTCTATCGGTTGATTTTCACCATTCTTATCACAATATATGTTGAGTGCAGTGCCATCACTACCAAAGGAGAGTCCTTGTACAGGTAACAATTCTCTTGGTCAATAGGTTCTTTCTTATTCTGAAAATTTTAAAAATTTTAAATTGTTTAAAATCCAAATGCAGATCCAGGTTGTTATGCATTCATACTGCATTTGATGTCTTTTATGGGTTGTTTTTTAATTTCAAATCTTGATTCAGTCATCTTCATCAAAGGATTGTGTCATTCAAGGCATTGTTTATTATTCCGTATGTAGATTTTAGTTCATTCCAGAATATTTTAAACAGAATGAGCCAAGGACAAAACTCTAGTACAACTCACATGAGACATTTCTTTGATTAACATTGACTACAATCTAAGATAGATGTTATCAAATTTTATTGTTCAAAAAAATCATATAGCAGAGTCATGTTATCAACAGGGTGTACTAAAAAGTCCTGCATGTCCCTTCCCCCCATAAACAGTAATTCAACAACTCATGGGCAAATTCCCTATGTGAAAAATCAGAAACTAATTAAAAAGCTCCTACAGTCCAGAGCTAGGAAAACTGAGAAGGAGGCTGGACATGGGACGAGCGTCTTCTCATCCAGGATTGGCTGGGACAATGGGGGACCTAGAGCTTTTGCCTCCTGCCCTGCTTCCCAGACTCCCGCTGGAGATGCTGCTTCTTAGAGTCCTACATCCTTGAAGAATGCAAAACCAGACTCACTGAAGCCTATAGGAAGATTTGGGATCCACTCTTACCGGAAACTCTGCCTCCTGTGCAATGCCATGTCATTAGGAAAAGACCCTCTAGCTCCCAGCTTCACCCAGAGAAGGAAAGGGATTGGCTTATAACTCTAGCTCCCCAAATTTTCTTAAATGTATTTGTTTATTAATATTATTATTATTATTTTTTACATTATAAGATGTTGTTGCAGAGACGTTGGGGCGGGGGAGAGGGGAAGAGGGAGGGAAATAGTGTGGAAGTAGGGGGAAGAGGGAATGTGGTGGAGGCCTGTGGCACCTCCCTCATTCCAACAGGGAGACCAGGTGACTCAGTCATTGCTGGGCTAGATGCAGATGTCAGGGGTGTGCGGCTGAACCCCTTGGCCTCCCACCATCCTGGCTCAGGAACCCAGGATATTTCCAGCAGTGGATCAGTGGTCATTGCTGGACTGGTTGAAGATGCTGGGGGGACATGGCTGAGGCCCTCACCCCTCCACACACTGCTCTGGCTCGGGAACCTGAGGCACTTCCTGCAGCGGTTCAGTGGTTGCCACTGGGCTGGTTGCAGATGTCAAGGGTGTGTGGCTGAGGCCCTCGGCCCTCCACTGCCCTGGCATGGGAGCCTGGGGTGCTTCCTGTGGTGGCTCTGTCATTGTCACTGGGCTGGTTGTGGATGTCAGGGGTGTGTGGCTGAGGCTCTTGGCCCCCCACTGTCCTGGCTTTGGTAGCTCCCCAAATTTTTTTGAGGAAGTTCCACAGAAGACTGGCTTCTGTCTTGCCAGTGTTGGAGCTCTGCTGCACCTAGTATAGTCTATCCATCCAGTGGAAAGTAGAGGCAGTGGCTTGGGCTGATAAATGTCATTGATCCTTTATACCTGCTTAGCACAGTGAGCAGATTAAAAAAGAATCATCTTTCAGCTTTCCCCTGGGGGGGGGGAGCATTGATCAATGTGTCCGGCACCCCAGCTTTTGAAGAGGTTCCCAAAGAATTTTGAGTACATTATTCTAAGTGAAACAAGCTAGTCACAGAAAGAGAAATAGTGTATGATTCCACTTATATGAGATAACTAAACCAGTGAAATTCATACAATCAAAGAGTGGAATGGTGGCTACCAGGGGCTTGGGGAAGGAGAAAGTGGCAAGTTACTAATCAACTGGCATAAAGTTTCTATAAAGCAAGATGAATAATCTGTAGAGATCTGCTGTACAGCATTACATGTATACTTGACTTAAAATATTTTTTTAGATCTCCTGTGAAGTGTTCTCATCAAAATAAAATAAAATAAAATATTCATACAGAATCTTGTTAATAACACAGACTTCCAGAGTATTTAATTTTGAGCAAGTTCTGGAAACATATGTTTCTAAGCAACTAAGTGATTGTTTGCAGGTGGCCCTTGTACCTAACTTTATGGTTTGTTCATGGATGCAAGTGCTTAGGACCTGATGTATAAATCTAAGGAGGCAGACATCCTTCCCTTCTTTCACCATCATCATACTTCATTGCCACACTCTTCACCACCTGATCTCATGACAAAGATTTTCTCTTATGCCCCTTTGGGATCTTCTTGTTAGTTGTCTTGTTTCTGGCTTCCTTCCTTCCTTTCTGTCACAGTCTCTAGGGCTAATGTACCCTAGAACAAATAAACTGGTGATTGAGAAGCATTTATCCCTGTCTTTCATCTTCTCCTCTAGCATCCTCTAGCACGGAGTCCCCTTGCACCCACGACATCCGGAGTAAAGTCAGGAAGTAAGCATGTCATATTCCATGCAGGCCCCCAGCATTTCCCTGCAGAACATTCTTCCCTGGTCTCACCATCCTAGTGGGCATTCAATGCATGTTAATTCTGCATTGAATTTTTAAATGATTTTTTATCTGCCACTATCCGAGTAATTACTTTAATCTGCTTTGGAATAGTGGAAAAGTATTTTAATTTCAGAAAATGTTTTTGAACTCTAATACTTCTGTTGTTTTTCTGTGGACTGCAAACCCCTTGGCAGATCCACAGAAATTGTATTTATTCTACCAGGTGTAGGTTTTAATGGGAGTGTTCATAATAAACTAAATATTAAATTGACTAACTATATACCTCACCTGCTTCATGTAACTGAATGTAATCTTTATTTGCATATATGTATGAGGTGTATTTATAAACACCAAGACTTCCTTTTTATTTTCTATAAATGTCGTCATGCCAAATCCCAGAAAAGTACATTCCAACAAAAATAAGATACTCACTTATAGGTGGGGCAATCATTTATACAAAGCTGGTAGACAAAAAAAAAAAAAAAAAGGAAGTTTAGGATCTGAATCTTGTAACACATGAGTCTGAGCATATTTTGTGCCTAGATAAATTATTTTTAAAAAAATATTCTGACACCAAAAGTGTTCCAGAATCCTGTATTTCTCTCCCTAGGATGCTAGTCATTAGAAGAGTGATCCGGTACAAATAAAAATTCCATTCTTGATTTTTATCATTGGTAAAATAAGTTGTTGGATTAGTAGTCTCTAAATCCTTTTAATCTTTCAATTCTATGCTTCTGTAATTTTTTTAAAAAATGAACTATGTATCCATACTAATTATCCAGCAAAAAAATACATAGATGAATTTCTATGTATTCAACAGAATTTACCAACCTACCTTACACCATAAGGGAAGTAAAGAGACGATATTAATCTCTTCATAAGTTTTCATGCCCTATAGAAAGGATATAAATAAATTTCTATAAAAACTTTAAACTTCATTCTTTAAACCAGATATAGTCTGGTTTCTTCTTGAAAAATAGGTGTTTTAAAGGGACACTCGAAAAATGGATAGAACTGGAATTTGACTGTTTGGGTCATATCCGCAGGCTTTTGTCACTCACCGTCCCAATGGTAAGACGTGCATTCCGTGGTAGAGTGACTTCTGCTCTGAGGACGGCAATAGCAGAAATTGGTTGGCTTGGTTTTGGCTCCATACGAAGCTCTGAATCTGTCTGGTTATTGCAAAACATTGTATTTCCTTTGCATAAGTAAAGAGAAACTCCATTTTTTTGTTTTCATTTTCTAATAAATTGCTAGTAAAATTTGTTCCTGTAAAAGGTTGATAATGGTGATATGCTTGCTTGGTGTGGTTTTAGGAGTGTTACCAAAGAACTATCATAAAAAAATATTTATCTTCCATGGATCAGGTTTAGGCTTTGGTCATTTCTTGCCTTGAAAATTTAATCTTTCTAAAACAATAATAATTTATTTTTACTTTTATGTCTGAAAGTCAGATGGAAGTTCACATATCTAAGTAGGGTTTTACTTGTCTTGCTTCCGAGATGTACCTTAACTTCAGGTGCATTCGACATGTCTCTCAGTTTTCTGGGACCAGGGGGATACCTGGTGCTGTGGATTGCTTGAATTGTGTCTCCCAAAGTCCATACACTAAAGCTTAATCCCCACTGTAACTGCTGAGGGTAGGAAATCCTATTATTGTAATTGAAAGGTGGAGCCTTGAAGAGGTGATTAGACTGTTGGATCACAACGTAGTGAATGGATTAATAATAATGGTGGTCAGGGGTGTGGTTCTGAGGGCTTTAAAAGGAAAGCACATGAGAGTTTCTCTCTCTCTGCTTCCTCTATCTCTCAGAATGATACCCTGTGTCGCTGAAGCCACCACCGAGGAAGACCTTCACCAGATGTGTTCCATGGACTTTGGACTTCCCAACCTCTGAAACTCTAAGCAATAAGTTTCATTTCCTTACAAAGCACCCAGACCCAGGTATTTTGTTATAAGCAACAAAAGTAGACTAATACACCTAGGTCATGTTTTTTTCATGACACAGAAACGCAATAAAGTAAGAGAAACATATGATGTGCCTAGGATCAAAAGCAACATGCTATCAGTTTTCACCAAATTTACTTAACCAAAGAAAGTCAAAGGCCAGTCTCAGCATAAAAAGGAAATACATTTTGGCATTAATGAGAAGAAATTCAAAGTCACATGCCAAATGAAGAATTGCAAACAGTAATACAATTTACCACATTTTATCCATTGTATCTTTTTATTCACAGATATTCTCAATCTCAATGCAGCTCATTTTTTCCTTTTTGAAAAAAAATTTTCAATTGCTAGTGCTTGTTTTAAAATAAATTTTATCATGTATATTTAAGGTTTACAGCATCACATTATGAAATACATATAGATACATAGACACATATAGATACAAATAGTACAATTGTTTCTGTAATGAAACAGATTAACATATTTATCACCTCACATAATTTGTTTTTGTGACAAGAGCAGTTAAAATTTATTTATTTAACAGAAATCCCTAACACAATAAAATTTTATTAACTTTAGTCCTCAGGTTTTACATACTTTTTATGTCCTGTTTTAGAAATCTGCCCATCATGTTCGAGAAGATATTATCCTATGACTTCTTCTAAAAGCTGTGTACTTTTATCTTTTATATTTAGATCTGCAATTCAAATGGGATTGATTTTCGTATGGCATAAAATAAGGGTCTACATTCATTTTTTTCTATTTTGATAGTCAATTGACCCAGCATCATTAATTTACAAGGCTATTCTTTATCCATTGCACTACAGTGTTACCTGTATTAACATTAAAAATTAAAAACAGGTGACAGGTGACTATATGTGTGTGGGTCTGTTTCTGGATTCTCCCTCTTGTTCAAAAATTGCATTATTTAATATTTGCTCCAAAATCACATTGTCCTCAGAACTACAGATTTGAACGTCTTGTTACATTCTTTAGCTTCTTGTTACATCCTCTAGCTTCATTCTTTGTCAGCATTGTCTTTGTTATTCTTGATTCTTTATATACATTTTAAAATCTTTGTATCACTCTTCCCTCCCCCCTACAAACTCAGAAATTTTAAACAGGTTAACATTAAATCTATAAACTGGTTTGCAAAAAATTGATATATTTATAATATATCTTTCGATTCATAAACTTGTATATTCTATTCATTATGTCTTCTTTAATGTCCCTTGAAAATTATTGTAGTGTTCAGTATAAATTTATTACACACCTTTTGCTAGCTTTATTCCTAAGCATTTGAAATTTTTTTTTTTTTTTTGTCTTTTTTTTTTTCCGTGTCCGGCAACGGATTGCAACCCTCAGTGTCGCCCCCGTACCGGACCGGGACCGGCAACGGGGTGGCAACCCTCGGTGTTGCTCCCGCGCCTCGCTCAGCCAGTGAGCGGGAACCGGTCTGTATGTGGGATCCGAACCCTCGGCGGGAGCGCCACCGCGCTTCCCAAGCGGCGCACTATAGCAATGCGCCACCGGGCCGGCCCAGCATTTGAAAATTTTTAAAGCTATAATAAATGGTATTTTTCACACATTTTTTTGATTTTTATATTACTTATTCATATACAGTTTTATACTTATACCTATTAATGATCTATCTATTTATAAAGTTTTTATTAAATGCCTATTATATTTCCGGCTGTGTATTAACTAACCTTCAGCCATGTTACTTCTATCTTTTCCTTGATAATGTTGAAAAGCTCCTATAAAGAGTATATTTTAATAAGATCTCATTTTCAACTTTTGTATTATTTATAAAAATATATTTGACTTTTCACATACACTTCATCTAATATGATTTTGTAATCACATGCTAATTCTAATAGCGTGACTATTGATTATTTTAGGATTTCCACTTATATGAGGGTACTTCAAAAAGTTTGTGAGAAAATGAAACTAAAAGATGATGCAAATCTTTCCATGAACTTTTTGAAGCCCCCTTGAAGTGAGGAAAAACCACACTGAATTCAGTTCTCTCACTATGATCTCAACCTATTCCTGACACCAGGTTCTCCACACACATTAAGCAAGCAATTGTGCACCAGACACCAGCTGGGTGTCCTCTAATGCAATTCTTACACTATTTCCCTGGAAACAGTGTCAGATCCCATGAGTTAAGGGCTTATCCCTCAAAACTCCCCCTCTCTTCAGTTGCCAGTTGCAAGCCCACATATCTGGAACTTCTGACTGACCAGCTATAAATTGGGGTTCCCGCAACCCCTCCTTGGGTTTGATTAGTTTGCTAGACCAGCTCACAGAACTCTGGAAAACACCTACTTAAGTTTACTGGTTTATTATAAAGAATATCTCAAAGGATACAGATGAAGAGGGGCATAAGACGAGGTCTGGGGGAAGGGGCACAGAGCTTCCATCCCTTCCTTGGGCATGCCACCCTTCAGAAAATTATATGTGTTCAGCTCTCCAGAAGCTCCCTGAACTCTGTTCCTCTGGGATTTTATGGAGGCTTAATCGGATAGGCACTATTGATTAAATTTTTGGCCACTGGTGATCACCTTAACCTTCAGTCCCTGCCCCTTCAACCTCCCCTGAGCTTGGGGAGTGGGATTGTCTTGGTCCCACTCCAGCCCGCATCCTGAAACTACCTAGGGGCTGCCAGCCATCAGTCAACTCATTAGCATACAAAAAGAGAGCACTAATCACATTGGAGAGTCTAAGGATTTCAGGAATTGTATGTAAGAGACGAGGACAAACACCAAATACATATTTAACAATATAACACTCTCCTATAATCATGTTACCTTCAAGTGATTACAATTTTATTTTTTTCAAGCCCTTAATAATTTTAAATTTTTCTTGTATTAATATCTATTTTGTTTAGTATCACTATACCAGCTTTCTTTTAGTGTGTGAACAGTATATCACTTTCCTTATTGTTGTGTTCAACCTCTGCATGTCCTTGTATCTAAGGAATGCTGTTCATAAGCATCATACAGTCCTCATTTATCTCTTATTAAGTCTGACAATCTTAGCTTTTAATTGGAGCATTTAATGAATTTACATTTAATTTAATTACTGTTTTAGTTGAGTTTATTCGAAGGCTGTGAAAATGTGCCTCTGCGCACCTTGACTGCAGGAAGTATTATTGACCAGGTGAATGGTCAAGCTGCTATGCTCTGAAACTTCCATGTTTGCACAGAGGCTACACTTCCCATGATCTTTTCCCAGCCAGCAGTTGAGTGTGGAAGGAATGCTAAGGCAAGCTCATTCCTAGGAGATGCGGGACACCTCTGTTGGGTGACTTGGCTTGAGAATGCCTCAAAGGCCTGCCAAATTTTTAGTATAAGACGCTTTTCCACATATTTTCTTATTTCCTCCTCTCTTCTTCACTTGGGGTCAGCCATGGTCTGATGGCTCTCTCAAATGCTCCAGGATACTCCTCTCCCCCCGTTTCTCTCTCAGGTGTGTTACTGTCACCATTTCTTGCCCTTGAATCCTGTCTTTGCAACTGCTTCTCAGACAACCTGCTCTGGCACAGTTTACATCCACTATCACTCTATTTCTCTTCTATTTGACCAATCTGTTTTTATGGTCTTTGTTTTACTACTCTTGCATGCTTTTGGATTAAAAAAAGTATTGTTCCATTTAACTGTTGTAACTTAATAGGTTTAAATTATTTTATGATAGCTTAGTTGGTTAATCATTTGGCTTATATAAATCCTTGTCTTGACTTGTTTTAATGTACCAAATATAATTATATTTACCACTGTTTGATTATATGAGTATTAGAAATTTAGTAACTTTAACTCTATGTACCTACATGCCAACTTTTGTGTTATTATTCTAAATTTTATTTTACTTATTTAATGCTTACTAAGCTTTATTGAGGTGTAATTTAAACACGATAAAATTAACCAATTGTAAATGCACAATGAGACACGTTTTGACAGATGAAAGAATTATATAACTACCATCACATTCAGGTTATAAAAGATTCTCATCACTCCCCAAATTTCCCACTGTTATAAATCTGATCTGATTTTCATCATTCTATGTTGCCATTTCCTTGCATGTCACATAAATGAAATCACAGAGTATGTAGTCTTTTGTCTCTGGCTTTTTTTTTTCCTTAGCAAAATACTTTGATATTTATTCATGTTGTGGGAAAATAGCCTAACTGATTCATTTTCAAGAATAGCTTAACAAGGGTTGCTTGACTAACTTGTGGTGTGATAACCTCTGAAAGTACACTTTCCCTAGAGTTACTTCACAAGATGGTGGCTTGTCACCTTGTTCTTTTTACTTCCTGGTTCTTCCTCCTCCTTAGGACTTCTGGCAGGGCTTTCTCACAGGCTTGTCCTGAGCCCACCCCTTTCTGCCAGAGGGAAGGGGACAATAAATGCCTTATAAGGAAGTAATAAAACTTAGGCGATATTTGGGAAGATTGTACACTCCATAGTACTTAGCCAATGAGAAACTGGGGGAGGGACATGCTCACTAGGGAATAAACTGCTCAGTGTAACCATTTGGGGTGTGCCTGGTTCATCAGACACCTGATCTTGCAAGACCACCATTAAAGTCTCGCTTCAGCATACCTCGTGTCTCCATGTCCAGCCTTTGGCATTGGATGGGTGAGGGCATTTCTCACAATGTTGTTAAGTGTAACAGGAGTTTTTAAATATAGTTTTAGGGTTCTGTTATCTCTATTGAAAAGTCAGCTGTCAAACTCACTTGCTGTTTTGATGGTAGTGCATTGTTATTTTGTCTGGCAGCTTTTAAGATTAGCTCTTTATCTTTAATTTTAGCAGTCTTGTTATGCTGAGCTTTTGTCTTCATTTTGATTCATTTTTTGTTTTTGGTTTGCTTGTTTTATATTTATTTATTTACTTTTGGGTTTTCAAAACTTTTAATACCTATATATTGATGTATGTCTTAAGTTTTGGAAAATTCTTGGCCATTATATCTTCATACACTGCTTCTGACCTGTCCTTTTAATACCATACTCCTGGGACTCATATTATATGCATATGAGATGTAGTCTCTGAATGCCACTGGTCTCTAAATTTTTTTCTATGTTCTTATTTTATTTTATAATTTCAGCTTGGATTGTGTAATATGGACCCTGCCTTCCAGTTTACTTAATGCTGGAGGTAATTAATCCCATCTAATATTAAAACATCTAATAAATTAAAAATGTCAGATATTATTTATCAGTTCTAGAAGTTTGATTTGATTCCTTCTAAAAAAATTTCAACTCTGTGGTGGAATTATTCATCTCTTCATCTATTTTCTCTAGCTTTTCCTTGATTTTATTAAACATGTTGTTTTTAAGCCCTTGTCAATTAACTCCAATAGGTTGATCACCTATGAGTCTTCTTATATAGCCATTTTTTTTTTTTCTCCTGGCTTTAGTCCTTTGCTTCTTTCTGTCTGGTAGTGTGCTTAGCGGTTTTTTTTTTTTTTTTTTTAATGGAATGCTCAATACTAGTTTAAAAACTGCAGAAGTCAAAGATGATCCTATCTTTCTCAAGAGTTGGTTCATTCATTCCTACACTAGGCAGGCAGGGTGGTGATTGGTCATGTTAATCAACTCTTGGATAGTGCTTAGTTAAAGCTAGGCTGAAACCCTGTAAGACTAAATCATCTTCAATTTTGCCCCTGTCTTTCTAGGATTTTTTTATTAAAAGCCTTCTATATTCTGAGGAGTGCTGTCCTTTCTCTGTTTGGCTTTTCAGCTGAGTTCTGCTTAGATTGTGACCTCCTGCCCCTAAAACAAAAGTAGAGTTCAGCAAATATACTGAGGAAATAATCAGCCGTGTACTTCAGATCTCTAATATCTGCCAAAGCTCTATATTCTCCATCCCTCAGCAAAGTCCTCATAAGTTCTAAGTCCTAAATTCTTAGCTTCCTTTCCATGCCAGAATTGTTAATCGTCCCTAGGGTAAAAACAAAACTCAGGGGTAAGTTTGTCTCTCTGAAGTTCTTTGTCTACTGAATCTTACTCTTTCTTGTTCATGCTGTTGCCTCTTCACTGTATTCAGACAAATGATTTCCATATTTTATTCAATGTTTGTTTCTTGCTATTGGTGGTCACACTGACCAAGTATCAGTTACTTCATTCTACACACAAGTAGAAAGCCTTCCTCATATAGAATTTATTTTTAAAAACTCTATTTTACCATATTGTATGGGAGTCTTCCTATATGTATCTATTTCCTTGAAGAGACCATAAGATCATGAACTTCTTGAAGGCACAAATTGTTCTTAATAGAATATTTTATATTATATGCAAAATTTTCCACTTTGGGGGATGAATTATTGCACAAATCTCTTTGGTAATCTAATAAATCATGTGAATTGCACCCAGAAAAAAACCTCACATGCAAACATACACTCAAATATATGGATCTAATTGTTGTGGTTTTAACAACCCCTCACATCCATCCACTGGATGCCTAGCATGTAGAGACTCGGGTTAAAAAACACTGCCATGAAATTATTGACAAATCAGTGACTTCCCTAGTCTCTGTTATCACACTATTAGAACCCTATATCATTATGGCACTACATTATGTTTCTACAACTATTATTTTAAAATGAAAACCAAGTGATTAATAACATACAATACATTTAGTAGGCATTTGTGGGTTTTGGTTGACCAACCTTCAATTTTGCATGCTGAAACCAGTTTAATACACTTTGAGAAAAATTTTATCTTTATTTACTTTTTAGTAAGTCAAGATGACCCATGTTATCATTATGAAAGTCAACAGATATTCTGGAGGCTTCGTCTGCTACATAAATACTTTGTCCAATTAGTACTTTGAAGAGGTTTGGTCATAGCCTGAGTTTCATCAGTTGGATCCTCTCTTCCAGCACTGATATTGAGTTAAAAAGGAAAGAATAGAATTGACAGTTGGAATTTGTAAATTCTGGTATTGGTGCCTAAAAGAGATAGAAGAACAGTTTCCATTACTAAGACTTTCTAGAGTTTCCCAGGGTAATTTGTTTCATTACTTCTGTAGAAGGTCCCAACTATATCTGTTCAACAAGTTCTCCTTTTTGCTTAAGTTGAATGATCAACTAACACGCTCAGATACACATATGAACACATAATTGGGTATTAAGCCCCATTTCAACATAATAATTTCCTATTATCTATTTCCCTTTCAGAGCAAGCAGAAACTACTTTAGAACACAGGTCATAAGACAGAAGAAATATTTTAACTATGGGAAGAGATGAGCACTGAGGACAGGATTGTCCTGTGGCACACCACATGGGGGCAGCAGATATTGCTATAAATTAATGAGATTACCAAACTCTGTTAATTTATTATTTTTTCTTTCCTTGGTTAATTCTGAAATGGACACCCTCAACATCATCATTATTTATATATCCTTTATCTTTATCATTTTCATCCTTTATATCCAAATAGGGTATAATAGTTTTCAAAGCAATTTCTATACCTTAGCGTGTTGCTTCTACTCTGTGAGCATAGAAATCAGTATTTGTTCATAATATAGAGATGATAAGACATGGATTTTATAGTCCTATATCCATGCAAATCCCTATTCTACTCCTTAGTAGTTTAAGAGACCATGAATTTATCTTTTTCTCTAAACTTCAGATTCTTTATTTTTTTAAAAGAAGATACTTAAACAGTAGTATTATGAAGACTAAATGAAATGGTGTGTGTGTGTGTGTGTGTGTGTGTGTGTGTGCTTGGCACAATGCCTGAATTGTGATAAGAACTCAAAAAATATTTGGCATTACTAATTTTTTAATTCTCTCCAGTTGAAAGGTAAATAAACTAAGGCTTTAAAATGTAAAAGAACTCTTAAAATTAACAAATGAGGTAGGTAATAGAAAAAGACTATATATGTTGACTCTGAGTTCAGATTTCCACAATTCTATAACATGCATATCAATTACTTGGCTATCTTCAGTGCATAGAGAGAAGGAGTAAAATGGTATGAAAGAGTGAAATATCTTTCTATGAGAATTATGCTTTAATTCCCACATGGAAAATAATCTGAGAGAAATAAATTTTTATGAGAGGCACTGGACTTAAATCTTTGCTCTAAATATTCTCCAAGAAAAAAAAAAAACATTATTAAGTTTTGCTGAATAGATTTGGAAATCCCTGCAAATGAAATCAAAGCCTTCTAGAATAACTGTATATTCTTGGAAGTACGAGACAAGCCAGAACAGCCCCATTTTGAATGAATGGTTTTTAAAATGCTTGAGAAGACACAAAACAGAAAAGTATTTCTAAATATGAGGAGGAAAATGTGTCTAGTGCATAAAACCATATATTCAATTTACTGTAGAGAAGAAAATTTTAAAGAAGCTAAACTTGTGATTTGAATAGACTTTATTTATTCATCTCAAAGAAGCCATTCAAAAAGTAATAGTCCCTTGTAATGAAAATAGAAAAACAGCATGAATCAGTGAGGTACAGAATGTACATAAGGAAAACGAAAAGGATAGGCTCTGCGTTTGTGGAAAATGAATAACATTTTCATGAAATTTCAGAGGTAGAAAGAACTTTAGAGGTGTTAGTCCACTATTTTCCTTTTAGAGATCAGAAAAGGGAGACTCAGAGAGGTTCGCTGACATTTTCAAGCCCGTACATTTATTTAGAGGTAAAACCAAGTCCAGACTTTTCAATTCCTGTGCAGTAGTCTCCCCTTGGGATATGGTTCAAGACCCCCAGCGAATGCCTAAAACCATGGATAATATTGACCCTACAGGAATATATATATATACCATGTTTTTTCCTATACATACATACCTATAATAAAGTTTAATTTATAAATTAGACATGGTAAGAGATTAACAACAAAAACTAACAATAAAGTAGACCAATTGAAATGATCAGAACACATTTCTGTTTCTGTCTTCCACCCACATACTTAATGCCTTTTTCATCTTAACTAAGCACTTATGCATGATGCCATAGTTTTTGCAGTTTGAGGTGCAGCAGCAAAACTAGCATGAATGTCTTTTCTCTTCAAAATTTCACAGATAGAAGATTCATTCCTACCATCGTCTTAGCAACCTCAGCATATGACTTCTTTTCTTTTCGTATTAAGTTGAGGACTTTCATCTTTTCACTTAGAGGAAGTGCTTACAGCTTCTTTGGCATATCCTCATTGCCAGCAGCACTACTCTTGCACTTTGGGGGCATTATTAAGTGAAAGGAGGGTTACCTGAATGCAGCCACTGCAATACTGCAACGGTCGATCTGATAAGCAAGAGGGCTACTAAGTGAGGAGGGGGTGGTAGTATCTTTGCACAGTGTGAAGACGCTGGACCAAGGGGTAAGTCACATCCCGTGTGGGACATAAATGGATGGCATGAGTTTTCACAGCACTGCTCAGAATAGTGCACAATTTAAAACTTACCAATATTTTTATCTAACATTTTCCATTTAATATTTTCAGACTGCAGTTGACCACGGACAACTGAAAACATGGAAAGTCAAACTGCAGATAAGGGGGGACTACTGTACTGCTATTTTGCATTTTTCATCAGAGATTGCTCTTTCCAACTGCTTATCTGTTAACTTTGACTATGACCTATGAAACTCAGTCATTTTTTGATAGTTTCTTCATGTATTTTAAAAAGCTTGGTGAATATTTGCTTGGATTTGGTCTCAAATATGACACCACATGCATCCCATGTCCAAATGTCTTCTTGTTTTCAACAAATAAAACAGTTGTAATGGAAAATTCAAGTATATTCAAATACATATGCACAATATTTAGAAGATCGCGAGTGTGTAGTCTAGCAAAGTATAAAACATAAAATTTAAAATTCTAAGGCAGTCAGCAAAGTGGCACTGAGTGCATGCGTTAATTCTCATTGCTGCTTGAATCCATTTTCCCAGAGTCTCCTCTGCTGCGTAAAAGTAATAGACTTAGTGGAAGATTTATGTCTGAAAGTTGTCTATACCCTCCCAGGGAAGGTCTGGGAATCATTGGGGAAGTGGATGCTGAGAGAACTGACTCTCCTCTCACACCATCTCCAAAGTCCCAGCCTCTGGGATGGCGTGGCTCTCTGGTCACTCTTCCTCCCTTCCCCTGCTGTCTCCCTGTAGCTAGAGTCATAATTTAAGGACCCACATTTGACCATGTCTTCTCTTGATAAGAACCATTTAAAGGCTCCTGCTGTTTCTCAGATTATGCATTTGCTCCTCCTACTGCCTGAAACATTTTATCATTTGACCAACATATAGCTAGATTTTTCTAATTATTCCTCAAGTCAAATATCTCTTCCACGATTAACTACCCCCTCCACCTACACCAGGCATTCTCTGTTCCATATCCTGTTTTATTTTCTCTATCACTTACTACTATCTGAGATAATCTTATTTAATTCTAAGTTTACATATATTTTACCTTTCCCCCACAGGGAGGTATAATGCTTCATGAAGGAAGAAATTTTCTATGAGTTTTTATAATTATATTCTCTGTGCCAAAATATTTCATTTACATAGTAGGGACTCAATAATATTTGCTGCAAGAATAAATAAATTAATACATACTTGAGGTACCTGCACCTGCCCTATCCTTCCACTTTCTTCTTGGGATATTCAACTTTAAGTTCTACACCTTTGTAGAGCATTGATCGATTTACTTAAAGATTTGTAGGAGTCTGACTAATAGTTGCTTAAGGAGAACTTCTCTATAGGCACTTTATATTTTGAGAGGAAATTAAGAAAGCAATGTGTTTTTAACTACCTTCTGCAATCTCCCTGATTACATAATTACCAACTCCTTGGGTTTTTCATTCTGCTAAATGAATGCCCTTTGTAACATCTACTGGCAATCAAACAAAGGGACATTTTAAATTAAGATATATTTTTTAAGAAATACAGAAAATAGGAAAGGGTAAATGAGATTTGATTGCTGTTGCTCCATCTCCATCAAATATAAGAATGGATTTTCCATTCCTATATTTGTCTTTTGAAATTCTGGAATCAGAATGTATTAGTTTCCTATGGCTGCTATAACAAATTACCACAAACTAGGGGCTTAAATTAACAGAAATTGATTCTCTCACAGTTCTGGAAGCCAGAAAACCAAAATCAAGGTATAGGCAGGGCTATGCTCCCACTGGAGGATCTAGGGAAGAATCTGTTTCTTGCTTTTTCCAAATTCTGGGGAGTTTTGGAATTCTCTGACTTGTTGCTGCATTTCTTTGCTCTGTCTTCATATTACCTTTTCCTCTGCGTGATGTGTGCATGTGTGTGTAATATCCCTCTGCCTTCTTAAACGAATATATGTGATAACATTTAAGACCAACTCAAATTATCCAGGATAATCTCCGCATCTCGAGATCTCCATCTTAATTACATCTGCAAAAATTTTACGACGTAAGGTAATAGTCACAGGTTCCAGGGATTGAAACCTGATCTCTTTGAAGGCCACCATTCAGTCCACTACACAGAGTTAGAACGAATATTGCTCTGTCTACTAGATCCCTTCATGATACATGGATGTCCACCATGGCCTCTCCAGTAAGTGGCCTTCAAGCCCTGTTTGAGATTTCCAGGAACAGAGTGCTCACTACCTCCTTGACAATTTTCTCTGTTCATTCTTACTATTAAAAAAAATAAATCCCCAACAATGAGGCAGATCTACCCAGGTTCTATCTCCAGGTTCAGGTTTTGAGATTTCCAGGAACAGAGTGCTCACTACCTCCTTGACAATTTTCTCTGTTCATTCTTACTGTTAAAAAAAATAAATCCCCAACAATGAGGCAGATCTACCCAGGTTCTATCTCCAGGTTCAGGCTTAATCACAGATAGTCTTCACTGTGTATCTACTGCTATCCAAATTTGAGATCAGTTTAGTCGGGGTTGGAAGAACCCAAGGAACCTCAGTATCACATAAAGATGAAATCTGGAAAGTATTTGAAAAATCCCTATAAGCAAATATGGCATATGGATCTGCCCTGACTACTCTGCATTGGGCCAAACTATGTGACCGGGTTTCTGGCTTGGTTTCTCCAGCAGGGACTACAGCCACACCTGAAATACAGCTTGTCGAGATGAGATCCTGACACCCTTTCAAGCTTGTGTCTCTAATTTTCTGCAGGGAATTTAATCTTTTTCCCCATATCTACCTTACCACATGCCTCTTAGCTGTTGACTTGGATTCTGTTTTGAATGGTCAAATCAATTGAAAGTACTTACTTTTGCTGTGATATGTGTTTGAACTGTTAAATGGGCCACCTTCAGTACCAGAGGGACCCTGGAACAAATATGAATTAGCATTCCACCCCTTTTCATATGAGAAGCCAGCTACTTTCTCCAGTCTTTGTCCATTCATTTATTTTATTAAAGTTATCTTATTTAACCATCACAATACTTTGAAGTAGATGCCACTGTTACTCTAATTTTGCAGAAGACACATTGGAAGCACAAGGAAACATAGGAACTTGCTTTAGCAGACACAGCTAGCAAAGGGAAGAGACCAGAGGCCTTGAGCCTTAGCTTAGTCAAATTGTGACTTTTGCTCTCTGAAGCTGCACAGGGGTTTCATCTTTCTTCCATATGAACATCCATGTTGTAAATATGTTCTTTTTATGTCTTCTCTTCTCCAAGCTAAACAATTTCTAGAAAATTTTATTTTGTGGTATATTTTCTGTGTCTTTCTTTTCTTCTATCTTCCTTTTTTTCCTTCCTTAATTTTTTTATTACCTATAACACAAATTATGATTATCATTCTCAAGCTTTTTCTTTTCTTTTCCCTTCCTTCCTTCCTTCCTTCCTTCCTTCCTTCCTTCCTTCCTTCC
>NW_007727301.1:56119-74318 GCF_000696425.1 Galeopterus variegatus
CCTTCCTTCCTTCCTTCCTTCCTTCCTTCTTTCTTTCTTTCTTTCTTTCTTTCTTTCTTTCTTTCTTTCTTTCTTTCTCCCCTTCCTTCCCTCCCTCTCTCCCTCTTTCTTTCTCCCTCTCTTTCCTTCTTTCTTTCTCTTCCTCTCCCTCCCCTGCCCATAAAAGGCCTTGCTTGTCCCTAACTCTGATGCCTCAATCTGTCTGAGCACAAAATACAAATCCTACTTCACATTTTCTTGCATCTTTACCATTTATTCAGGGCCTGGTAGTGCCACTTTTCTTCCCTTTGAAGAGGTATCACATTTGGTTACCATTTGTTTTCTCTGCTGTTTAAAGACATTGATGAAATGTTCCGCTCTTTCCGGAGGTATAATATCACCACAGAGCATGTCAAATTGGGCATCTTTCAGGGTGAATGAATTTTGAGAGAGCATTCAGTGTGAGCTGTTATCCATCTCCTGTAGCAATATTTCTCTCTTTTGACAGAAACTCTACTCTTTTGTCTTTGTAGTTCTTCCTATATCTCCTCTAACCATTATAATCACTCCAATTAAACTAGCGAGTTTGATATTTCTGCATCTTTTTGAATAATTAAGAAAGAGTTTTCACTTTCCTTGAGTTTTTGAGGGTGGATCTTTCTTATAAAACAAGGGCCACACTTCTTTCACAGCTCCCCAAAGAAACCTGTTATAATTAGTAACTAAAAGTCAGTAGTCAATATAAAAGGGATTGAGAAGACAAAGGTTAGGGAAAGATTACAAGGGCATGCAACTGAATTTGTCTGTGTTCATGTTTTCTGTATCTCCAGCCTGAATTCTAGACCATTATGTCCAACATGATTTACAAGTGTAATAGCATCTTGAACATAACTAACCTCTTAGTTCTCCGCCACATACTGTTATTCTTTTAGTTTTCCCCATCTAGTAATGGAGAATCTTTTTTTTTTCTAGTTGCTCAAACAAAAATATGAGCATCACCTGGTCTCTTCTCTTTCTCTTTGACTACACGTGAAATCTGTCCCTCAATTCAGCCCACCTTTAACTACACATTGGACTTGAGCACTTCTCATCACCTCAGCTGCTACAGCCCTGGTCCATTCCACCATGATCTCTTACCCAGATCATTGCAGATGTCTCCTTGTTGGTGTCTCTGTTTCCACCCTGATGGCCCACAGTTCATTTTGTACATTGCAGCAGTAAATATAAGTCACTTCTGTGCTCAATACCGGTAATTTACTATCACACTAAAAGTCATTTCTAAATCCCTTATGATGACTAAGTTCAATAAGGCCCTGGTTTATGTGGCACCCAATATTTCTTTGTCTTCATTTTTACTATGTCTTTCTCTCCCACTACGCTCCACATTTGATTGCCATTTTGTTCTTCCTAGAACCAAGACTCAAACACTGGAGATACACTTCCTTTTACGGCCTTTGCATGTGCTGCTGCTTCTGCATAAAATGTTTATCATGCTCATATGGGCATGGCTCACATCCAGCCAGGCATTTTGCACTCTCTGCTTGATGCCACCCTGTCCATCAGAGACCTTCCCTGGAAACCTTACTGAAAACAGTATGCCCCATCACTCTGTTGGCACCAGAAGTTGCTTTACTTTTATTCATGGCAGCTACCACCAGCTGACCAATTCCACATCAATGATTTTTCTTTGATTTGTTTTCCATCTCTCCAGTGAGAATAAGGACTAAGTCTGTTTTATATCCTGTTGAACTTTCAGTTCATAGAACAGTCCTTGGCACATATTAGGTACACAATCTATTTTTTATCCAATGAATGAATGAAAATATAAAAAGCCTCTATTAATGCCATGGTTTGTGATTGGAATGAGGTAGAGTGAAAAAATATATATATATATATATATATATTAGAGAGAGATGATATATCAGAGATATATATTAGAGATATATATATATGAGAGAGAGAGAGAGAGAGAGAAAATAACACATATAAATCACTTACCACAGTACATGGTTCCTGAAACTCATAAAAGGTTGCTTTCTGGCCCTACCTTTTTTGGCCCTCATCCCACCCACCTTGCCAAGATGATGTCTTAACTGATATCTTGAAGAAGAACTTTCTTGCTACCAGGAAGAACCCAGTTGAGACCCATAATGCTCTCACCACCAAGATAATTGGGGTGTCTGTACCTGTGCTTGTTTGTAAGCTCAGCTTGTTACAATTTGTAGACATGTTTTTCAGCAGATGTTTGACATCATTTGTCTCCCAGCACACACAGCATCCATCGTGATTTGTAAGGAGATGTAGATTCAGGCTGGGAACTGCCATCCAAATTAGTGCTGCATGAGGCAGTTTACCCACAGCCTCATGCTGCTACTTCTAAAGGATGGCTCAAATCCTTGAGCTGTGTGTGGGAGGGAACATGACAGTTTAATTTAAATACCTCTGCTGATGCACCAAGTTCTGAAAGACAGATTCTCTGCAGTGCACTCATGTTCCTGTGCTGTCAGTCTATGTGTTCGGTCTCAGCTGCAGTCCAACAGAGAGGGGAAGAGATAGCCTGTGTTCTACATTAACATGCTTTATCACCAGCATTGTGGTTAAGAGGTTGGCTTCTGGAAGCACACTGCCTAAATTTGAATGCTGACTCCACAACTGCTTAGCTATGTGGCTTTGAGCAATTGCCTTAACCTCCAATAGCCTCAATTTCCTCATCTGTAAAATTGGGATGACCCAACATAGTACTTATCTCTCTGAGTCATTGTGAGGATTAAATGATATCTTTCAAGTAAAGCACTTAGAACACTTCCTAGAGTGTAGTAAGTTTTAATATTAAGTACAGATTGTTATTATCAGGCATAGAATAAAGTGTAAGAGGAGAAATAGTATAAAGATTAGTCAGAAATGGCCATGTAAGGAACCTGGAATCCCCGATGAAGACAGGGATATAAATAACTCTAATAGAGAGCAAGATGGAATCAGGAACAAAATGTACATAATCAAATGCAATAGGCTACTGGGGAAGGAAAAGTTTATTGGATCTTAAGGATGGAACAGAGGAATGTATCATAGAGGAGGAACTGATTTAACAGATCTAGAAACTGAGTCATGTTAAAATAGAAGGAATATTTAACATTTTAAGTAAAGACAGATACTATTAAAACTATTTTTCTTAATATGAGAAACCTTGAGTTCAGAGGCCTTTTTATCCCATTTGAAAGGTTGTTCAACCCCTAAGTGAGGAATTAGTTAATATTCACTTATGACTATGGTCAGGGGGCACAGGGACAGGGAGCACTTACTATGCACCAGGTACTGAGCCAAACAATTAGCTATTAACTGTATCACGAGCCTCTAAGAAAGGGGGTTGCTGTATCCATTTTATAGATGAGAAAACAGAACTTGGGTGGGTTATGTAAATCAAATTTCCTTTAGCTGGCACAATCCAGATGTAAACTCAGATTTAAATGGCTATCAATACCATATTCTTTCTACAGTGTCATGCTACCTGCTAATAGATGCTGAGATTCGTTCTTTCTGAATGGATGTACATTCCAGATTCCCTCTTAGTGATTAACTCAGTGCATCACATCTTTTTCATGGCATGGCAACATAAAATATGGCAATATTTCTCAGGCATGCTTAAAAAAACAGATAAAGTTGCCCCTGGTCTCTGGCTGCCCTAAGCCCTGCCTGGGCTGAGGAAATGAGTATCAAAACATATCTTTGATGTTAGTACACTTGCGTGTTACAAGTCTGGAGTATAGGAGGAAAGTACATTAAGTTAACCCCATTATCTGCCGTGCCCTGTCCCTTTGTTTGGGTTGCACACAACTACAGGAGAGTGGATGGCACAAGGAGAGCAGCAGCACAAAAATTGCCACCATGAGTCCTGCTTAAGAAGCCACCAACGATTCTCCATTGCCACATGAGTGAAAGTTCTTTGCAGAATGCATTTCAGAAAATGAGTGTTCGTTACGTACAACACCATGCCACATTTTGACTGTGCGGTGAAACGCCATATGTATTTATATCACACGAGTGGTAGTGTTTGGAAGGAAAACCTTTCAAGTCAGTTTTCACATTAGTCCAAATGATGGGAAAAGATCTTTTTTTTTTCTCTCCCAGGAATATAAAGGCAGTTTTCTTTTAATTCCTCACCAGTCTTCAAAAAGACCTGGTTTTTTTACACTTATGACAAGAATACTGCACTATATGCAGTATCTGGAACACATGTGGTTAGATTAGCAGTTCTTGTATAACTGAACTTAAAATGGGTGGTTTCCCCTTCCTGACTCAACAAACCTAGCATCTCTCCCACCTTTAGTTTGAGTATCTTCATATTCCTGTATCCAACTGCTTCTAGGAATTATTTCCTTATCTCTTTCCTAAACCTGTTTATTTCATCAGGGCTGTTCTGTAGGGCCAGCCCCATACTTTGAATCCAATTGTTATTCTTTGACACTCATCTGTACTTAAACTGAACCTTAAGTTCTAAGCCTTCTTTTATCTCAAACATAGAATTTTAATCTGTTTCATGACCTTCAGACACTTATAGATATGTTCCAACACATACTTTCATGCCCAGAAGTTTTCTTTCTTTTTTTTTTAATTGTAACATTGTTGACTGCACATTCCTGTGTGTTACAGAGCAGAATATCATTGCCTGTGTGCAATGTGTGATGCTAAAATCAGGATAATTAGTATATTCAACATCATGCAATGTAATAACTTTTCACAGCCATTTACCAATTCCTCCCTTACCTGCCCTCTCCCTCCCCCTTTCCCACATCTGATAACCTCAGTTCTGTTCTTATCTTTTGAAAGTTCAACATATTATTGTGATTGTTTCTCTCTTTTCTTTCTCTTTCTTTCTTTTTCTTTTTTTCTCTTTCTTTCTTTCTCTCTCTTTCTTTCTTTCTTTTTCTTTCTTTCTTTCTCTCTCTCTCTCTTTCTCTCTTTCTCTCTCTCTTTCTTTCTTTCGTTTATTTTTTACCTCCCAATAATGAGTGGAGTTTTATAGTTTCAGGTCTTATATTTAAGTCTTTAATCCATTTTGAGTTGATTTTGATATATGGTGAGAGGTACAGATCTAGTTTCATTCTTCTACATATGGATGTCCAGTTTTCTCAGCACCATTTATTAGAGATGCAGTCTTTTCCTCAATGTATTTTCTTGGTGCCTTTGTCAAACATCAGTTGACTGAAAGTATGTGGGTTGATTTCTGGGCTTTCTATTCTGTTCCATTGGTCCGAGTGTTTATTTTTATGCTAGTACCATGCAGTTTGGGTTACTATTGCTTTGTAGTGTAATTTGAAGATAGGTTGAAGTCACATAGTGTTATGCCTCTGGCTCTGTTTTTTTGTTTGTTTGTTTGTTTGTTTTGTTTTTCTCAGGATTGCTTTGGCTATTCAGGATCTTTTGTTTTTCCTTATGAATATTAGGATTGTTTTTTTCTATTTCTGTGAATCATGTGATTGGTATTTTGATGGGGATTGCATGTAATTTGTAGATAGCTTTGGGTAGAATAGACATTTTCACAATGTTAATTCTTCCAATCCAAGAGCACGGAATGTCTCTCCATCTTTTTGTGTCCTCTTTAATTCCTTCCAACAGTGATTTGTAGATCTCATTGTAGAGATCTTTTACCTCCTTGGTTAAATTTATTACTTGTTTTTTTTTGTTTGTTTGTTTGTTTTTGTGACTATTATAAATGGGCTAGTTTTCTTGATTTCTTTTTATGTTTATTCATTGTTGGATGGAGGGTTAAAACACTACTGATTTTTGCATGTTGATTTTGAATCCTGCAACTTTTCTGAAATCATTTACCAACACTAAAAGTTCTTTTGTTTTCTTCAGGCTTTTCCACATATAGGATCATGTCATCTGCAAACAGGGACAGTTTGACTTTGTCTTTTCCAATCTAGATGCCTGTTATTTCTTTTTCTCACCTGATTGCTCTGGCTAGTACTTCCAATATTTTATTAATTAGAAGTGGTGACAGTGGGCATCTTTGTCTTGTTCCCATTCAGCATGATTTTGGTGGTAGGTTTGTCATACATACCATACACGGTTTTTTTTTTTTTTTTTTTGTCTTTTTTCGTGTCTGGCAACGGATTGCAACCGTCAGTGTCGCGCCCGTACCGGACCAGGACCGGCAACGGGACCGCAACCCTCGGTGTTGCACCCGCACCTCGCTCAGCCAGTGAGCGGGAACCGGTCTGTATGTAGGATCCGAACCCTCGGCGGGAGTGCCGCCGCGCTCCCAAGCGGCGCACTGTAGCAGTGCGCCACCGGGCCAGCCCCATACATGGCTTTTTATTGTGGTGACGTACTTTCCTCCTATTCCTAATTTGTTGAGAGTCATGGAATATTGAAATATTTTAAATGGCTTTTTCTACATCTATTGAGATAATCATGTTTTTTGCTTTTGATTTTGTTGATGTGATGTTTCACATGTATTGACTTGTGTATGTTGAACCATCCTTGCATCTCTGGGGTAAATCCCACTTGAACATGGTTTATAATTTTTTTGATGTGTTGTATTCTATTTGCTAATATTTTGTTGAGAATTTCTGCATTTATGTTCATCAGAGATATTGGCCTATAGCTTTCTTTTTCTTTTCTTTTCTTTCTTTTTTTTGTGTGTGTTTCCTTGGCTTTAGAATTAGGGTGGTGCTGGTCTCATAGGATCAGTTTGGGAGAATGGGCTCTGTTTCAATTTTTTAGAATAGTTTGAAGAGAATTGGTATTAATTCCTCTTTAAATGTTTCTGCAGTAAAGCCATCTGGTCCTGGGCTTTTCTATGTTGGGAGACTGCTGATTACTGATTCAATCTCATTGCTTTTTATGGGTCTGTTCAGGTTTTCCATGTCTTCTTGGTATAGTTTTGGTAGTTTGTATGTGTCCAGAAATGTATCCATTTGCTGCAGGTTATAGAATTTGTTGGTGCATGTCATTTGTAATATCTCTAATGATTCTTTGTATTTCTGTGATATCAGTTGTAATATCTCCTTTTTCATTCTAATTTTTGCTACATTTTTTATTAGTTAGCTTTGCTAATGGTTTGTCTGTTTTTCTTTATCTTCTTAAAAAAACAACTTCCTGTTTCATTGATGTTTTGTATCTTTTTGGGGGATTTCTATTTCATTTAGTCTGCTCTGATCTTAATTATTTCTTCCTATCTACTAATTTGGGGATTGAATTTTTCTTTTTTCTAGATTTTTGAAGTGTAACATTGGGTTGTTTATTTGAAATCTTTCTATTCTTTTGATGTAAGCATTTATTGCAATAAATTTCTCTCTTAAGCCTGCATTTATAGCATCTCAAAGGTTTTGGTATGATGTCTCTTTTTCTTATTTTTTTTTTTAGTTTTGAGGAATTTTTGATTTCCTTCTTAATTTCTTCTTGGAGACATTTGTTATTTAGCAGCATGTTGTTTAATGTCCATGTATTTGTATAGTTTCCACATTTTCACTTTTTATTGATTTCTAATTTTAATCCATTGTGGTCTAAGAAGACATCTGAAATGACTTCACTTTTTAAAAATATTTCGAGGCTTGATTTGTGACTTAACACGTGGTCTATCCTGGAGAATGTTCTAAGTACTGATGAGGAAAATGTGTATTCTGTGATTGTTGGATGAAATGTTCTGCAGATATCTGCCAAGTCCAATTGATCTAAAATGTGCTTTAATCCTGTGTTTCTCTGTTGTTTTCATGCATACGTGATCTTTCCAAGTTGACAGAAGGTGTTCAGATCCCCAACTATTATTGTATTTGAGTCTCTTTCCTTCAATCTAATAGTGTTTGCTTTGTATATCTGGGTGCTCCTATGTTCGGTGCATATATATTTATGATTGCTATGTCTTCTTGCTGGGAAGATCACTTTATCATTATATAATAGCCTTTTTGTCTCTTTTTATAGTTTGTGGTTTAAAGTCTGTTTTATCTGATATAAAAATAGCTCTTCTTGATTGTTTTTTATTTCTGTTTTTGTGGTACATCTTTTTCCATCCCTTCACTATATGTGTGCATCTTTACAGGTGAGGTTAGTCTCTTGTAGACAGCATATAGTTTGGTCTAATTTTTTAATCCAATCAGCCCCTCTGTATCCTTTGAGTGACAAATTTTAATCCATTTTCATTTAGGGTTGTTACTGAAAGTTATTGTATTACTTTTGGCATTTTCCTGATTTTCATTTGGATGTTTTAAATATCTTTTGTTCTTTTCTTTGCCTTTTATTGTTTGTCTTTGTTGTTTATGGTTTTTGGAGATGTTAAGGTACAGTTTCTTTCTTTCTAATTTGCATTTTCATTCCGCCAGTAGGTTTTGTTCTTTCTTGTGTATTCGTGGTAGTGATTATTGTTTTTGGGATTCCAGATTCAGGACTCCTTTGAAGATTTCTTGTAGGGCTGGTTGTGTGGTGGTGAACTCTCATAGTTTTTGTTTTTCTGATAAATACACTATTTCTCCCTCATTTCTGAAGGATAGTCTTGCTGGATATAGTATTTTGGGCTGGCAGTTTTCTTCTTTTAGTATTTTGAATATATTATCTACTTCTTTTTTCCTATAGAGTTTCTGTTGTGAAGTCTGCTGTTAGTCTGATGAAGACTCCCTTATAGTGGACTTGATGCTTTTCTCTTGATGATTTTAGGACTCTCTCTTTGTCTTTGAATTTTGCCCAGTTTACTATAATGTACTTTTTGGATTGAATCTGTTTGAGTATCTTCGAGCCTCCTGAATCTGAAGGTCTGTGTCTCTCCTTATACCCAGGAAGTTTTCTGCTATTATTTCATTGAACATACTCTCAATTCCTTTTCTTTCTTCCTCCCCTTCAAAAATACCCATAATTCAGATGTTTGTGCACTTAAAATTGTTTGCAATACTCTTAGACTTTCTTAACTTTTCAAATTTATTTATTTATTTATTTATTTATTGTCTGCCTGAGTTATTTCTAAGAGACTGTCTTCAAGATGAGAAATTCTTTCTTCTGTTTGTTCTAGCTTAACTGCTAAAGCTCTCAGTTGTGTTTTTTGTTTCATTGAATGGCTCCTTTATTTCCATGAGTTCAGCTACATTCTTTTTTAAAGTATTAATCTCCTTGTAAATTTCTTCCTTCATACCCTGGATAGTTTTTCTCAGTTCATTGTGTTTTCTAACTGCATCTTCTTATATCTCATAGAGTTTCCTTAAGATTTTTACTCAGAATTCCTTTTCAGTCATTTCAAGGGTTTTCTGCTCTATGGGGTCTGGTACTTAAGAATCATTCTATTCCTTTGGTAGACTCATATTTTCTTTTTCCTTTTTTCCCCATATTTCTAGTATCTCTACATTGATGTTTGGTTATCTGGTAGAGCAGTTGCTTTTTCTATTATTCTCCTTCCCTGGACTCCACTGGTCACCCTCCTTGTGTCACTGCGGTCAAGTGGTCAGCAGTCTGCCTGCACAGTGGCAATGGCTGTTGTGCCTGCTATTGTAGTAGTAGGCAACCCTTGCTGCAGCAGTGGCTCCAGCAATGACAGGATGCTTGTATGATGATGACGACTGCCTGGTGGTACCAGTGGTGGCAGCAACTGCAGCAGTGGTGGTTGCAGCAGCCACCCACTTGACTGTAATGTCCATGGTGGTAGTCCATGCTGTGATGGTGTCTGCAGTGGCTGCAAGGTTATCTTGTGGCAGTGGCAGTGGCAGTAGCAGCTGCAACTGCCTCCCTGGTGTCTGCAGCCCCCTTGGTGGCAGCAGGATTACCTCATGAGTATGGCACCAGTGCTTGTGGCTGCAACTGCCTCATTCACATTTACTGTGTCCACAGCAACAACAGAGTTACCTTGTGGTGGTAGTGGGGTGCTTGTGGCTGCAACTTCCTCCCTTGCATCTGTGGTATCCTTGACAATGTCCTTGGTGGTAGTGGGGTTATCTTATGGCAGTGGCAGTGATGCTGGCAGCTGTAGCCATCTCCCCCATGTCTGAAGTGTCCTTGGTGGCAGCAGAGTTACCTCGTGGGGGTGGCAGCAGCACTGGTGGTTGCAACTGCCTCCCTTGTCTCTGCAGTGTCCTTGGCAGCAGCAGGGTTACCTTGCAGTGGTAGCAATGGAGGCAGTGGCTTTAGTCTCTTTTCTTGCATATACATAGTCTGAGGCTGCAGTGACAGGCAACCCACAGGACTGCTGCTATGTGGGGAGCTGCTATGTGATGGATGATGGTTCTGGGACCGGACAACAGCTCTGGTGACTGCAGCAGCATTGGCATTGGGCAGTTTCAGTCTTCTTCTGTAGAAGGAACACACTCAGGGCACCTCTAGTCCATTATCTTCCCAGAAGTCTCCATCCCCAGAAGGTTTCTTGAAAACCAGCCTGGGCATAGCTCCAGGTGCCCTGCTTACCTGGGTGAGTGACATAGAAAGTCACAGTGGGTATAATGCAGAGAAGACAGAAATAGCTACAGTAGTGGTAGCTGGGTAGAATTTGTAGGAGGTAAGTGGGCTGATTATCCTGTATGAGCTTATCACTGTTTCCTTCTGACTGAAAAAGAAAAGCCAATTTTCATATGGCATGTTATAGTTTTTACAATGCTTCTTACATCCTGCTATCTGTTTTGAACTAGAAGAAGTGGGTTTTGTATTCCTATATTGAGGCTTCATGAAGAGTACTTTCTCTATTGTTTTGATTCTGTGAATTCTAAGTACCAACCATTGGCTACAAAAGAGTCCAAAATTTTAGAAGCATTAGTATTGTCTTATGAATTATCATAAGCTTCCAGGAAGGAGGTTGTTGTCTAAGCTAAGAGAATTCTGACACTTCAAGTTCACTTACTGAGATGGCTAGATGGCAAATCCACATTATAGAAGAGGTTAAAAGGATATTCTAGTGACATCTGATGGGATGGAAAGGGACTTAGGGTCCAAAAGGATTATGAAAGAGAGTAAAAGTGCAGTTCAATTTGATAGTGAATTGGAAAAGTTGAGGAAATCTTTTGATGCTATGGCCAAAAAACTTGACGGTGTGTTAAATGTAATCTATGCATTAATATGGGGCATATAAAGATGGCAAATATCTGTGATTATAGTCTCCAACATATTTAGAATGTGGAATTAGAAATTTTAATATTTTTAAATCCAGAATTGACTAATGATTTGCTAAGTGGAAGAGTTCTAGCAAAGAGGAAAGAAACACTAATCATGCTTGAAGGCCATTCTCACACACTTTCTGAATGAGAAGGAAGATTGAGAGGGATTTACAGGAATGCAAACCATTGCTGCTGGCATCCTACACATCCCAGGTGGCTGTGTGGAATATAGAAGACAGGAATCAGGGTGAAGAGGAGGTTCATTATTATCAGCTATATTTGGATAGAAGACTAAAACCTGTTAACTTTTAGTCTTATTAGGAAAAAAGTCTCTCTCTTCACTCAAGTCCTCATCTCCTCAGAAATAGAGCAGTAGTCCTTGGGGAATATATTCCCTGGTTTTCTGCTCTCATTGAATCAACACACAAATACACCACATGTGTGTGCACACACACCCACATGCATGCACCACAGACATTCTTCTTGCTCATGTACACATCTATAGATACCCTCATATTTCTGGAGGGAAAGTTTCCAATTCATAGACCCTCTAACCTCCCAGGAACCTGGATTCAAAGTGAGATAAAAAGGGGTTTCAGTACCCCCCAAATCTTAGATTTGTTAGAACTGGGAAGAATGTGTAAAGGTAGATGGTGCTTAGAATTACAAGGCCTTGCGCATTTTAAACATCATAAAAATGTGAGTCCCATTGCAACCACAGTACATGAGGATGCGAGAGGAGTTCTGAGCTCTCAGAGAAATTAGTAAAAAGCCCCAGTCTCTCAAGTCACCCTTTTCCTCCCCCACTTAAAATCTCCATAAACTTCACACATTTCCTATTACCCTTTGACTTCCAATGTGTGAAATCTTTCCAATGTACCCTCTGCAAATGACAGTCTATCATCAGCAAAATTCCTTCTATCCTCATATTGTTCTGAGTTTCTCCTTTATCTTCTTGCTCTAAAGGAAACCTGGCTGTGCTCTGACAGCACTGCTTCCCCTGTAATCCTCTCAAGTGTGGTTATTTTCTCTCCCACTACTCTCAAACCATCAGTCCTGGGGGCAGGGTAGCTATCTTTCTTTTCCCCACTTAAGCTTACAGATCTATTTCCTAAAAGCCACAGTTTGAAATCTCATGTTGCCATATTATGTCATCTACTTACCACTAGTGTTTGTGCTTACCAAACTTTGAGTTACTTCTCTTGATATGTGAATAATCTTAGCTCTTGGTTTCAATGGTACTTTCTCCATGATGACTCATCTTAATTTTCGGCAATTCGTACATGAAAATAATCCTTTCAATCTTCTTGGTCTTAGCTCCATGAGCTCATCTGCTTCAATGTTCTCTGTCTCTATGCTACCTTAACTTATTCTTTAATGTAACTGCAACACTCCTTTAATTTCAGCTCTATGCGAGCCACCACATGACCGTCATCATCTTCCTTTTTCCAGATCAACCCTTGATTGATTTGGATTTCAATAACCATCAGACCCTACTGGGAGTTACATTCTTGGATCCTACCAACTTTTCACTGTTCCTTAAGTGTCTTTTTTTCTTCCAGCTTAAATTCAATAGTTAGCCATTACAATCACTTTCTTCTTGCATTCATCTTCACTTCCCTTACCTCTCTCTTAATTATTAGCATTCTTTCACAAAACACACACTGGCTACCTTCTACTCTCTCATCCACTCAGCCTATACCCATGAAGTTGGCTGTACCTGAAACAAACACTTTTGGTCATACTGGCTGGTCTCATTCATAGAGATGACCACAAGCAAAAAAGTAGGTCCTGAAGGGTGCTTAGCAAACATTCTATCTAGTGTCAATCAATTCCCTCTCGTACTCTTCTACCTTAACACTCTGCTGATGACCTTGTTTCTGGCTTCACTGAGAAAACTGAAGCAGTCAGAGGATAATTTCCACTCACACCAACCACACCTATGAACTCAACCAAAACATGACTCTTGTTACTATTGCTGAGCTATCCACACCTCTCACCAAAAGTCTCTCTATTTGTGCACTAAATCCTATCTTTTCTTGCCTACTCAAAAGATAACACTCAAATAAAAATCTCCTGTCTCTTGAATGTAAGCGATTTTTCCCTTTTTACTGGCATCATTCTCATCGGTAATCAAACATGCAACTATTGGTCCTTTTTAAAGAAGAAAAATCTTCTTACACCATTTTCCCCACCAGCATTTATACCACTTCTTCACTGTATCCTGTGTCCTTAAAAGAGTTGTCTATTCTGTCTGCTGCTTATTTCTCTTCTCCCTTTTTCTTCTAAACCCACTACCTCAGGTTTCCATCACCTTCAATGAAAGTGTTCCTGTTAACGTCACCATGATGACAAAGGCAATGGATCCTTCTCAGTCTTCATCATATTTTGACTTATTGTAGCACTTGACAGATGGTGGTCACTCTTCATCCTTAACACACTCTCATCCTTTGGACTTCAGGACATTATTTTTGTCTCTTTCCTCCTGTCTCATTTATCACTCCTTCTCAATTGTCCTTTTCTGATTTCTCCTCTTTCTTTTCCCTGACCCCTTACAGTTGCTCTGCCCTGGAGGTCAGTCCTTAGCCCTGTTGTTTTCTCCATCTGTACTCAATCCCTTGCTGATCTCATCTTGTCTCTGTGCTGTGTGCCACAGTCTACCAGATTCATGCCTCTAAAACAGACCAAGGTCTTGATCCAGGCTGATACAGACCTGAGATGCAGGCTCATAGATACAACAGCCTTCTCAACATCAACTGGATGCATGATGGAGATCTCAGACTTAACCTGTCTAACTTCTCATCTTCCTCCCAAATTCTACTCCATTTGTGTGCTTCAGCTCAGTTCTGTCCTTCCAGTTTCTGAGATCAAATATCTTGAATTCTCTTGGATTTCACTTTTTCTCTCTCAAACTCTACATCTGATCTCTGTGGAAATTGTATTTGCTTTACCTTCGCACTATAACCAGATTTTTATCAATTCTGATCACTCCTTGTGAGGCTTCTCAAGGTCTTCCTATTTCCATTTTGATCCTCTACACTCTGTTCTCAATATATGAGCAGGAGTGAGTCTATCTAAAAGTAACAATGTTATTTTTTTTGCTCCAAACCTTCTGTTGGCTCCTATCTCATACAGAGTAAAACTAAATGCCTTTTATTAGCCTACAGCATTGTTACTTCTCTGAGCTCAACTTAACTATTCACCCCCTCACTCATTCTCCACCAGACATATCTCTCCTTGCAATTGTTTGGGCATACTAGATACTCACCCCCCTGCCCCCCAGCCTTATTGTCTTTGCATGAGCTGTTTCCCTTCTTGCAAGAACTCTGCCTCCAATTTTACACCTATCTAACTCCCTCACCTTCTTCAAGTATTTGCTTAAATGTCACCTTTACAGTGAGGCCAATACTGACCACTCAATTTAAAGTTATGTTCAGCCCCCACCTACCACACACACATACACCTGCATACGCCATCCCATTACTCTTCTCTTTTCTCCCCCATAGGACTTATTTTTCTAACATGATATTTTACTTTTTAAATTTATGTGGTTGTGGATTATTTATTCTGTCAGCCTCTTCTATAATGCAGAGATCACAATGGCAAAAATCATTTTTTTTTCTTTCTTCAGTAATATATTCCAATTTACTAGATTGATGCTTGGAACATAAATGCTCAATAAATATCTATAGGATAAATTGATGATTGAATAAATGGATGAGCTGGTTATTCTCAGCTTTATTCTAAGTCCTATACCTAGAGAAGGTATATAACCTTTGGCATCCAAAAAGACTGGATTTGAGACCCTCTATTGCTACTTTTTAATGCTATGAGCTTGTATAAGTTATTTAGCTTTATCAAGAAAGTTAGCATAACAGTCCATACTTCTTAGTTTTTTTTCTGAGGGTGAAAAAAAAGGAAATAGAATGTCAAACACTTATCACAGTGCCTGGTACATAATAAGTGCTCAATAAATGCTGGCAATTACTGTGTGCTTTGCAAATAGTTCCTGCTTTCATTTTACATCTCCCTCTTGCTTCAGAGAGAAGTAAATAGAAACTGTGTTCCTTTGTGACACAAGTCACCACTTCTGAGCATCTGGGGCTAAGAAGAGCTTCTGATCAGATTGTGCCAATAGTGTGCCTAAACTTAATGGGTAAGCACACTGTTTGCACAAGAAAGAAGCAATTGTCTCTGTGTGATATTTGTGTCTGATTAGCAACCACGGTTGCTTATTCATTTTCAAGGTCTGGTTCATATCAGAGTAATATTACTGCAGTGTATCGTAGATGAAAATGAGATTGGGTTTCTTTCCTCTGACAATCTCAGTATGAGCCTTTTAAAGGTAAAAAGCAAATACTTCCATACACAACATGAGTTCCATTTCCTTTAAATAGGTTGTCTTACTACAAAGAGCATAAAACCGCCCCAATAAATAAAGAGAATTCATTTTTTAGTGTGGCAGGGGATGGACAGAAGTGAAAAAAAAGTGTTCCAGATTGGTTGGGCAAGACTTTCAAAATGAAAAATGGGCCCAATTGAGGGAACCTGGTAGAGTTTCAAGCGATAGAAACAACATCTCTTCTAGAGTCTCTCTCTCTCTCTCTCTCTTTCTCACTCTCTCTCTCTCTCATTTCTAATTCAGAGATCAGTTGAAAATAGAAGTAAAAAAGACAATAAGTTGTTGTTGTTGTTGTTGTTGTTGTTGTTGTTGTTAAGAAAATTAAATGAACGAAGAACCCCACTCAAAGTTTTGGTCATGCTACGTGTAAGAACAAATTTCCAATGAAATGAAAATTAGACAGGAAATCGTATATATTTACTTCTCTGAGTTTAGCAAAGATATTTTGAAAAAATGATTGGCTACAAAAAACAGGAAAGATTCTCAAGATTATCCATTCCTTTATGGAGTCATAATATATTAGAATGGGAAACAGTTTTTTGAGTCACATTATTATTGTTGTTATCATACCAATTCTATTACACCAATTTTAGGTGACAAGATTGGTTATTATATCAATTTTAGGATAGTCAGCAGTTTTAAATGCTTTGCCCCAATGTCGCATGGGAGGTGAGCTAAACACAAGCATCCCTGGACATCAAGTCTGGTACCTTTGTGCTCCACTCACACTTCATTTTCTGGTGTATCACAGGAGAAGTGGTGATACTAACTTATTGGCTTCTGAAATAAATGAAAAATGACCAAAAGAGAAAAGTTCTCTTGAGTTTGTATGAACTCCTTAAGCATTGGTCATGAAACATCAATGTTAGAATTTAAAAGGAGATAGAAATTATACACAGAAGGATTGGGGACATAACTTACACTAGAATCCAGATCTTTAGAAGTGTTGCAGTGTAATGGCAGAAAATCTAATTGTACAATGGAAAGATATCTTGCTCAGGTGATTGATGAAATGATTCATGCAAACTCCTATAACCTTTTGCCTAAAACATAGTAGGTGCTCAGCAGATGCTTTATATCTCCTTGATTTTCACTTACATATTCTTTCAACTACATTGTAACTTTTCTTTCTCTAAGAACATTGCCTGAGAGTTCAAGGCCAAGCCAGGTAAAAAGCATATTCACATGTCCATCAGTCAGTCTTGGCAGGAAACAGACGGAGAAATAGACTAATAAATGGACTATTAACAAAGGTGGGAACAGGGTTAATGGAAACCAACAAAGAATGGTGTAAAATGTCCAAAACTAGAAACAGCATGCAGTTGTTAGTAGCCCTTTGAAGGGACAAAGAGAAGGAACAGTTATTATAATCCAAAGAAGAGATGTAACTTTATTTTTTAATTAAACTTTTAATTTTGAAGTAATCGCAGATTGACATGCGGTTGTAAGAAAAAATAAATAGATATCCCAAGTGCCCTTTACCCAGTTTCCTGCAATGGTAACATCTTGCAAAACTAGTACAATATCATAACGAGGATGTTTGCATTGCTAGTGTTAAGATACAGGTCAGTTCCATCCCCAAAAGGAATCCTCACGTTGCACTTTAGTAGCTATTCCCACTTGCCTCCCCTTCCGCTCACCGTACTTGACCCTAGGCAATCACTAATCTATTCTTCATTTTTATAATCTTGTCCTTTCAAAAATGATATTTAAGTAGAGTTTTGCTATATGTAAATTGTTTAAATTGACTTTTTTTCATTCAATAATTATCTAGAGATTCATCTAGGTTGCTGGATATGTCAATAGTTTGTTCCTTTTTGTTGAAATGTAGTACTCCATGGTATGAATATACCATGCATGATTTGTTTAACTATAACCGTTCACAGTTTGTTCAGCCATTCAATGGTTAATCATTGAAAGACATCTGGGCTCTTGAAGTTTTGGGCTATTATGTATAAAACTTCTATGAACATTTATGCATGAGTTTTTGTGCAAACGTAATTGTTTGTGTCTCTGGGATAAATGCCCAGGAGTACAATTGATGGGTCATAAAGTAGTTATGTGTTTTGTTTTTTAAAAAAAGTGTCAATCTGTTTTCCAGAGTGGCTGTACCATTTCACATTTTCACCAACAATGTATGAATGATCCAGTTTATCCACACCCTTGAAAGAATTTGGCATTATAACTATTTTTTTAAAAAATTTAGCCATTCTTATAGGTGTTTACTTATATCGTGGTTTTAATTTGCATTCTTCTCATGGCAAATGCTGTTGAACATCTTTTCATGTGCTTATTTGGCATCTGTACATCCTCCCTATGATGTGTGTCTTTATGTTCTTTTGCCCATTTTGTAATTAGATTGTTTGCTTTAAATGGAATCCACATAGATTTGCACATCAAATCCCCACATTAACCAGAACTCAGATCCATTTGATTTCATAGCGATGTCAGACACCAACCCCATATGTGAGTCTATCTAGTAGGGAATTCTTTTCATATTCATTTCCTGGAATACTCAACTTGGCATTCCTGAAAGTTATAACATGAATCAAACTCTGTTCAGTGCCAAGGGAGTACTAGTACAATTTGCAGAAAGGGAGGTATTCCCAGAAATGTAGCACCTGGGAAATTAGAGCTCCTCTTTTATTTAGTACTTCAGTGACAGTCTTACAAATGTAATATGAATTTCAAAATGTCCCTACTGAAAAAAAGAATGTTCCTTGCTTTTGTTTAAGTCTATATATATATATATATA
>NW_007727301.1:74716-104703 GCF_000696425.1 Galeopterus variegatus
AGGCTAGGGTAATTTCCCTTATCTTACAGAGAGAGAGAGAGGAAAAAAAAATAACCCTGAAATGTTTTATGACTTGTCTGCTCAATCCATACTTAGTACAGGAGATTCAGTTACTATTCTAAATCAAAGATTTTTTAAAAATAGAAAATTTTCCCCTTTGAAGACTTCAGTGATTGTAACCTGTCCACAGGGTGAAGTCCATGCTCCCTACTGGGGCATTCAAAGACTGATCTGAGTTCATCCTGCCTTTTGAGCATCTGCTAAACTGCTTCTCTCTGTGCTCCCTGTGCCTGAGCACATCTACACCTCTGTGCATTTGGTTTCTCTCTGCCTTCTGTATTCTCAACAGCATTCCCAGGACCCAGAGTCTATGGTCATAATAACAGATCCTACAAATTTTTACTTAATTCATTATTAAATGAGATGGTCTTTGAAGGTATAGATTGTCTTATATTTCTGTTCATAGTTTGTAAATGCCTAAATTAAATCTTTAAGTAGAATTAGAATCAGGGCTACAAAGTGACTATTCCCTCTTCTTTGTCACTGCGTAAGTTCTTACTGCTGTAAAGGATCAAGGGATGTTCTTTTCATCCTGGGATCTTTATCCATAAGGAAATTAGCTCATATTATAAAGAGAGACTTTAACACATTTTTGGTTTTTCCTTCTTTGTCAGCTAATACCTTCCTTGAAAATGTTGACACGTCTGAACTCTCATCTCAGTTTCATTTAGTGTTAAACACTGTCATGGAAAGACAAAAAAACAAAACAACAACATCAAAGAAACATTCAGCAGGGATACTTTATAAATTGGTGATTGGGATTGATTTGTTGGCAAAGTGATTTTCCTCCTTAATTAGTTGTTTTCTTGAATTTCAGTGAATAAAAGATGCTATACATTATAGCATGTGATACAATAATTGAAGGGATGTTCAAAGCCTGCACATATATAATGGTGTGTGTATGTATACACACACGCATATATTCTTGGATTTTATATATTCTATTTCTAGTCTCTTTTCATTAAAATGTAAATCGTTATTATTCTCTGTTTAGCAGTCTGAATCTGCTTGGGAAGGAAGATTTAGAGAGATGATTCCTGATTTGTAGGATAAAATTTCCTGCTCCTTAGCTTGAGGCTTCAGCATCAAAGAATAAAAAGATGATGGGCTTTTTGATGAGGTTTTGAGTTCAAATTCCATATCACTGACTTAGGGTCAGTTTTTTAACCATTCTCATCTAACTTCCTGTTGTAATAAATGGATCTGCTTTTAGAAAGCCAGCTCTGGGGAAGCTAAGACTCTGTTTAAGGTATTTGGTTTCCCCAAGCCTGTCAAGTTGTAAAGAAGCCCAAGGTAGTCATAGTGAGAGGCCAGGTGGAAAAAGACGTCTGAGCAGAATCAGCTGCTCTTGGCATTCAGCTCAGATGTCAGGTGTGAAGGAAGAAGCCGTCCGCTGTTGATTTCAGTTGTCATCTATTGCAACCACATGAAAAGCTTTGAACAAAAAGTGCCCAGCTGAGCTCAGTCAGATTGCTGAACTGAGAATAATAATAATAATTTGTATTTTAATTTTAAAAAGACTAGAAATAGAATATATAAAATCCATGAACATAAGAGCTTATTTAATAAATTGCAACTGCTCAAATGATACACAAAATAAACATAAAATACAAATTGACTAGTTAGATAGTACATAAATTAATATAGATCAAGAAATAATAAAAACAAAAAGAATAAAAATCCTTTCTAAAACAGTGTTGTATGATTAATATCAGATCTTTAGCGAAATGATAAAATTTTTTCCCAGTTCTAAATTCAGATCCTGGATTCAAAATTGCAAGTCAACTACTCCTTACCTTTGTTTTCTCATTTGTAATGTGGAAACAATAACAGTATCTACTTCATAGAGTTACTGTGAATATTAAATGAGCAAAGCCTGGCAGATAGTAAATGCTACACAAGTGTTTAATTACTTGTGTCAGTATTTCTGAGAATCTCATTGATCTCATTAGGTAATTGACAGTCATTTACTTGCCCTCGAAACTGAAAGAGTTAAAATTCCATTTTTTTCTCTAAAGTGGAAACTCGACAGAATTCTTTTCCTTGCTCATACAGACAAATTGGAATTCTGCCTGACCAGGAAACTATCTGCCTAACTAAGGAGGGGAAACTGAACATTTCTCTTCCTAAGAATTCAGGAAATAGATGTTTTCTCATCCCATCTTCATCACAAATAGGGAAGCCCATAATTCCATGATAATTGGTCCAGCCACCACATTTGAATATTATTTTGACTCCAGTTTCTCCACAACTAAATGAATCATCATTCTTACTAAATCTGTTTTCCTATTAAAACTACTTCAAAATATTGCTCATGGATACAGATTTGACCTCCTCTGAGAAATTATTCTGGGGCATGACCTCCCACTCCCACCCTCACTGTGCTGTGGTGTCAAGCAAGGGCTAGGACTCGCAGACCCCTCAAGCCCGTTGTACAGACTGGGTAACAAACCCTCCACACATAGGTTCTTGAGCTACATAGTAGGAAAAGATCCTAGGAGCTGTGGGTAAAACATTAATAGGCTTTTATTCTGAGCTAGGAGCAGCCACCCTCGTAGCCTCCCAGGGCTTTCTGAGGGGGCAGGTGGCTCTGTGTATCAGAGCCATTAGTCCTTTATACTTAAGTCCATAATCCAGGACACCTGGGTGCCCATATGCAATTACATTAGATAATAACCAAGGAACACCTGGGTGCACATGGATATTTATATCAAATGCTCATTCTGAACATCTAAGGGGCCCTGACCATTTTCCTATATTTTCCCAACAAGTTATCCCTTCAGTGACCCTCACTGTACAATCTACACATTCAGAATCTTCTGTGATGTTTGCTTAGTGAGGAAAAATGACCCTTACATTCATATAACCTACTGTCTATTCAATATACCTTAAGACTTGTCCCATAGTTCTATCCTTTCAACTGTTAGCCACACATGTCTGGTTAGTAGTCATCATTGGGGTGATTTTCCATGGGAATCCTGTAGCAATAATGATGGGCAGTTCAGTGCATATTCAGCAAGCCAACACATTGGCTACACAAATGTGTGTTGTTGCCCACAGCCACAACACTATGGGCAAAAAGACAGAAGGGTCATTGGTACCAATAGGGGGAGTTCTTGCCCCGCTGGTAGAATACACACCAGTTTGCCATCCTGAGAAAGGATGGTTGCAGGAATAGGTATCTTCCCTGTTTTATGATACCATACAATATCTGCTAACACTGTTGAATCTGTAGGTTCTACATGTAACAGTATAGGACAACTCATAATTGGCCATAATGAAAATACAAATGTACCCTTTGAAATAGAGCACTTATCTCTTCCAGGCCATGTTACTTTTACTCAGGGAGGCCAGAGGCCAGGTACTTGTCACCCAAGGTGAAACCTGCAACTCATCTTCTAATCCTTTCCCCCAAGGCCCTATTAGGCTACCCAGCATATATGGGGGTCTTCTATTCTCCAAGGCCATTCCCATTGTACCATCTGTCTCTGTTGCAAACAGGTTGGGGCCAGTAAGGGAATATTTCCATTCTTGCTGTACCCTGGATTCAAAAGCTTATCTTTAGTAGTGACTTGCAGTTGTATAGATGCTACAGCCCTATGCAACAGAGCTTCCACTGGAGAGGGGCACCCTTCCTCGAGTTATTTGCTCATCTGTATGGGGCACCCATTGGGGTTGTGTACTCTCTTGAGCACACACTAGACAAAAGTGACAGGCATTACTACATCTTCCCATTTTATAGGCAGGGCCCATCTTTGAGCTGCCATCCAAATGGTTTTACTGCCAGCATGCTGCATTCACTGATGTAACTACTGGACTACATCAGTAGCTGGGGCTTTCTCCAGCCGTCTTACCTTAGCCAGGGTATCAGCTTCATCATTTCCTGGACTGACTAAGGGGAAGTCTCCTGTGACATGGAAAAGAGTTACTTCTTTCTTTTGTTCCAGTTCCCATAACTCTTGCCACATGGCTTGTACCCACAGGGGTCAATGACCTATCATCCACCACTGATATTTCCAAGTAGAGATCCAAAGGGTTAAACCTTTGAACACAGCCCAGCTGTCAGTACAGATGGTTAATGGCCCAGGCTCATTTTTTATCACCATCCACACTGCTCTCAATTCAGCCCATTGACTGCTTTGCCCTGTGCCATTTTCATACCACATGGTATATGTTAAGGGCTGGACAGCAACAGCTATCCACGATGCTGAGGGTCCCATGCTAGAACCATCTGTATACCAAGCTTGCTCTGTAATAGGTCCCTGTCCCTCATGAAATGGTATAGCCTCCACCTCCATGGGTAAGGGTTGTGTCAAAGTTTCCTCCACAACCTCTACTGGTCCTAGCACAGTTTGCAACTCTTTGGACAGAAGACTCATTGACACAGCTTCTTTATTTTATATATGCTCCCCATTTAGACAGAGAGGGAGTCAGAGCTAAGCCTGTTTTAGGGTTGGTTGCCCATGTGCGCAGCCAACCTTGAGTGGTGTATGTCATCCTTACTAGGACTTTAGAAGTTCCTGTGATAGCTTCAGTAGCCATCAAGGCAGAATACACAGTTGCTAACTATTTTTCTGTTAGAGAATAATGCACTTCAGTGCCCTTCCAGAGCTGAGACCAGAATCCTACAGGTGTTTAGAACTGGTCTTGTCTCTGCCACAAACCCCATCCTAACCCTTCTTGGGTTATATGTACATCTAATTCAAAAGGCTTAGTGGGATCAGCCACTTGTTAAGCCTGTACTTGCTGTATTCCCCTCTTGTAGGCAAGAAAGCCTGTTCTACTTCCTCAGTTCAATCCCAGGGGGCTCCTATCTTTGTTAATGCATACAGCGGTCATGACATTTGGGCCATATGGGGTACAAAATCTCTTTAATACCCCAGACATCCCAAATATGTCTGTAGATGAGCTTCAGTTGTGAGTCGAGGGTATGCCTGCACCTTGTCTATAATAGCTTCAGGGATGACTCTCGTCTTACCCGACCAGACCACTCCCAAGAATTTGACTGACAGCCCAGGTTCTTGCACTTTGGCTGTGTTCATGGCCCACCCACATTGTTCCAAATGACTTAGCAGCATTGGAGCCACCTGGGTTAAATCTGCAAGAGAATCAGAGGTTAGTAACACATCATTAACAAAATGAAATATTGTAACTGTACTGGGCCTAGTCCACTTGTCTAGGTTCCCAGCTGCTAAACCCTGACAGATGGTTGGGCTATGAGGATAGCCTTGGGGCAATACTTGAAAGGTCCACCACCTCCTTTCTCAGGTGAAGGCAAACGGATCTTGGTTATCAGTCGAGATTGTAACAGAGAAAAAAGTATTTGCATTTGCAAGTCCAATACCTAATGAAAAGTTCCTAGCCAAGTCATCAGCTGATCCGTCAAGCCATGAACTGTAGGCACAGCTGCATGCAAAGGAGGCACTACTTTGTTTAGTTCTCGATAATCCACAGTCATTCTCCAGGTACCGTCAGGTTTTTTCACTGGCCATACTAGAGCATTAAATGGGCTTTGAGCCAGATGAATAATGCCAACTTTTTCTAAATCCAATATAGTGGTACTTATCCCTGCATGTCCTCCCAGTAGGTGATACTACTTCACATTAACTACACGTCTTGGTGTGGGTAACACCCATGGGTCATATCCTCATAACATAAGTTTTATTGTCTGTATTCACAGCCAAAATTCTCCAACTGTTGTTTGCAGGTGCAAACCATGAAGTACATCCATACTCAAGATGTATTCAGCTACTGGGGATACATATACAGTATATACATGAGGAGGCAATTGTCCTATGCCCAATGGCAATGATACAGCTTTGACTTCAGTAGTGTGTCCTCAGTAGCCATCTACATGATCTGTGGCCCCTGAAAACTTATCTGGATTGCCATATATCAGGCTACATTCTGCACCTGTATCCACCAACACCAATACATGCTACACATTTGTCCCTGACCAATGTATTTCCAGTTCAACATGAGGCCTTTGGCCCTTGCCTGCCTCCAAAAGGTGAGCACCTTGGCCTCCTCCCTAATCAAAATAGAAAAGTTCATCTGCCTCCTCAGGAGCAACCAAAAAATCCTTCCAATCCACTGGGTGTACCTTGCTACCTGTTTCCAGATGTTTAGTGAAATGCTATTGGGGCACAATTGTTGCCACAAGGCAAACAGGACTACATTTGGTTGCCAATCAATTTTCTTTCTATCAACTCCTGCTGCAAGCAAGTCAAGCCACATCTACTTACAGCTGGTCTTGCTTGGTCCCCTTGGGCTAAAATTCTGAGCATTTGGGGATTTGGTCTTAGCCACCTTTCAGACCCCTTTTGCTTGTCTCCTCTCTTCCACTTCACCCAGATTGGCCATCATGGTCATTACTTCATGTACAGGATGACCAATGTGTGGGGCCAGTATGGCCATCAGTGACCCAAAGGACACTGATGGGGCATTTTGCAGCACTATGTCTCATGCTGCCTGTACAACATTCATCATCCGGGCCATGGGTGTTCACATTAAACATGGACGGCTGCATCCCCAGCTCCCGAATTATTTGAACCAACTCAACATGTTTGCTATTTACTCACAATTTTAGGAAGTTATCCAGGGTTCAACCACACGGCTTGGGCAGCTGTAGTCACCCAGTCCATTAAGGAATTATTGCCCAACCCTTGTGTATACCTGTGGCTATTCTATAGCTGCTGCCTCAGGGATGGGTGCATGGTAAGGGAGGCCAACTTTTCTATCTCCTCACCAGAGGACATCACACTATCCACCCCTAGGTCTTATAATGACAGCAGCCAGGCAGCCAGGAGCTCTCCCTGTTTCTGCCAGAACTGTCTCCCTAAGTCAACTAATTCGACCTGGGTATATGGGACATAGGTAGTGAATTGCCTGTGGATTGCCCACCGGTGGTCTACCTGGTCCCATAGGCTGCTCGTATTTTATTTTCAGATGCACAACAGGTCATGCCTGGAGATGCATGGTCTCCCCCGACTCACCACTGGGTTTGTCATCTTCATTGGTCTGAGAAGCAGGGATGACCTGTCGCTGCACTTCATCCTCCATGACAAGTATCCAAGCTTCTAACAAATCTGATTTCTGCTGCAAATCTCGATTGGCTTGCAGTATAGTGAGCAGTAACCAGACTCTGGTCAGCAGGAAAGTGGCCACTGGGCACCACATACTCAAGGACAGCCACGTTTCCCCCCATCCCCCAAGGGGCTTTCTGCTGCAAATCTCAAAGCCACATTGCTTCATGGAGTACCTGGTCTATGCTGGCTTGCAGTATAGTGAGCAGCAACCAGACCCCAGTCAATAGGAATGTGGCCACCAGGCACCACATACTCAAAAGTAACCACATTTCCTCCTTCTTCCAAGGGGCTATTGGCTCCTGTCCCTGTTCAGAGTTCTCCCCCTGACTACACTAATTGTGAAGCTACAGGACTACACCAATTGTTGGGTTACAGCAATTCATAACTAAAGCCAAAATATTTCATTATTTTAGTTACACTAAGTTTCCATTTGTGTTGTCAGGGCTAGGGCTCAGGCCCTTCAAACCCATTGTACAGACTGGGTCACAGACCCCTCACATGCCAGGCTAGGTTATCAGACCCCTCACAACCAGGTCCATGCTAAGTAACTGGGAAAGATCCTGATAGCCATTGGCAGATGATAGGAGCTCAGTCCCCAGCAGCAGCAGCAGCAGCAGTGGTGGCCTCTTGCAGCAACTGCCTCCAGCAGTAGTAGTGGTCTCCCTGTGCTCCCCCGCCCTGTGGATCAGAGCCACTCGTCCTTTATACTTAAGTCCATATCCGAGGATACCTGGGTGCACATGTGCAATCACATTAGACAATAACCAAGAAACACCTGGGCTCGTGTGCATATTTACATCAAATGCTCAGCAAGATTCTGAACATCTGAGCCACCCTGACCATTTTCCTTCACTTTCCCTACAGCTATGCTCTCACATCCTTCTTTTCTACTTTGTTTTGTTTTTGGCAGCTGGCCAGTATGGGGATCTAAACCCTTGACTTTGATGTTATACCATTGCGCTCTAACCAACTTAGTTAACTAGCCAGCTTTTTTCTTTGGTTTTTGTTTCTCCCTAATCCTTTCACTATATAACATGCTATGTATTTTACTTCTTTACCTTGTATATTATCTGTCCACCCTAACTAGAACATAGCTCCGTGAGGGCAAGGGGCTTTTGCCTGTTTTGTTCGCTTTTGTATCCACCGTGCCCAGAAAATGCCTGGCACATGAATAAATAACTGCTGCTCAAATAAAGGAGTGAACCAATCAATCAATGTTCATTTTGCTGCTTTAACCTTTCTATGACACAGAGCAGACAATACAAAGTCCTGGTTCAGTGATTGTGTTGGTTCTGTGAGCCACTGAAGGTTTGTGGGCAGGAAAGCTATTAACTAATAGACATATTATAAGCAGATCTCTCTGATAGCCCAGGAATAAACCAGAGTGATAGGTGAGGAAGGTAAATGGATATGGATATAAAGCAGGGAACATAGAAGAATCAAAATTACCATGGGCAAAACTAGCAGCAATTTTAGACATGGTCAATCAGCCATGTGACTACTATGTTCTAAATGGTGAAGCATTCCCTCAAAGACATAATTAAAATACATAAACCATTTTTCAGTTGAAGAAACTGAGGCTAAGACTGAATTAAGAGATTTGACCAAGGTCACAACCTAAATTGGTTTCAAATCCATCTTTCTTTTTACTACAGCACAACTGCTTAAGCCCTAAAAAGAGCTCTGAAACAAATTTTTCCTTAGCCTTGGGCAAATTCACAAGCCTACATTTTATAGAGTCCTTATCCATAAAATGGGATAATGCCACACACTCTGCCTCCTAGAGGCTATTAGAGAGACTTATAGGTCAGGTTGGCCAAGCACTTTGGGGAGGGAAACACAATTCTGCTTAGTCACGAGTCATCATTTTGTATAACCTAACACCTGAAATCCTCAGGTTCCAGTAATTTATTTTATGCTTGTTTGACCAATGAGCAGTGAGGTCAATCTTTTCTCCCTGTCTCCTGGCAAAGGCACGTTTGAGAAACTCAGAATTATTTATACCTGAAACTTAGCTTTCTGAGTCCCTCAATGATATGAATCATTGTTATGTATACGTGATTATATATATTTATATATCCAACATACAGTAATTTCTTTGGGTTCTCGATTTGACTTATAATCCTCAGGCAGTTTTATAAATGTCCTTGTCACTTTTTCAGAATGTATAGCCTCCTTGGGATCATTCCTTGTTGCTAAGATTTCCTACTGACTCGGTTCTCCATTGTTTGCACATAGGCCATTAAATATTAATGCTTAATATTTAATCAAAATGAAATTCCTTTTATATGTAAAGCTACCACAAAATGTGCTGTCTATAACTGAATTTAAAAAGTCCGAAAGAGAATGAGAGGCTGAGACTGTGTAGCCAGGCATCAAAAACACTAGGCCACATCTGCATCCCTAAGAATGGTACAATTAAGTGAGAGCAAGTTTCATTCCAGGTCTGTTGCTAGAGTCATTTTCTCTTTCTTTTTTCTTTTCTTTCCTCTTTCTTTCAATCTGCAGAAATTTGGCCTCTTCTTTGGAGAGGAAAAAGTGTTATATCTGTCTTGAATATGGATATTCCTATTTATATGAAAATACTTGTAAATGTCAGGGAACTTAATCCTTTACACATCATAATCCATTGACTAAATACGTGGCTAGGGAGTTGTACAGCACAGACTCTACTGTGAGGAAGGGAGTGTATTCCCTGAATGATTTGTGTAGTGTTTACATCAGACAATGCCCTAAGTACTTTCATTCATTAAATCATTTAATTATCAGAACAACTTCAAAAGGTAGAAACATAATTGGTTCCATTTTACAGGTAAGAAAACTATGGCACAGAGCAGTTAAGTAACTTGTTCAAAGTTGCACATGTAGTAAGTGGTAGAGCTAAGATTTGAACTCAGACAATCTGGCTCCCAAGTCTCCATTCACATTCACTGTGCTACATACACTGCTTATGTGATAAACAGACACTGGCAAATAAACTCCCTATTGCCTTACCAAAGCTCAGTCCAAAAGACATCAGGTTCCTGTTTTTAGAGAGATAACCTAAACTTCCCGTGGCTATCACCAGGTGACATTTGGGCAGCAACCCACTGATTTGGCCACTTCTAAATTTCTTTCTAAGGGAAATAAACTACAAGTAAAATTAAGTCAGTCTATTTGATTTGTGTTTGTTTATTTTATAATACAGTAATAGATATAATTTTGCTAAATCACTTCTTTAGGTCAGACAATCCGCTAATCATCTCCATAAGAGCGCTGAATAGAATTGTCATAAAAGACTTCAAAGTAAGATACATAAAGCTTAATTAACTTGCCTAAAGTTATACACCAAATAAATGACAGAACTGGGACTCAAAACCATGCCTTTCTGGCTCCAAGACCATGTGACTTTCTATATATGAGCTGTTAGTAGAAAACTATGAAGAACTATGCATGTGTGTATGTGTGTAAGTATATACTCACATAATAGGAACTAAAACATAGGGCAAAATGTAAAACAATGTAGTACCCGATGTTAATGTAACTCAAATGTGAGCAGCCTGTGGGTCTGTTTCACTAACCTGCATCATAACTACAGTCCAATATTTTCCCTCTTTCACCATTTTTTCAGTTGTTCAGCTTTGAAATGACAGGAGAGTTTCCACATAAAGGCTGGCCACTTTGCCTTGTGCGGCCTGGCCACATTTATTCTATGTATGAAAATCTTAAAATTTATGTTTTCTAGTTACTTTAACTAGGAACTCTGTATTCCTGTGGCATGTATTCACAGGATCTTGTTAGGGACAAAAAAAGTGAGATAACTTGTAACTATTGACTTTGCTATATTATGCCATGAATCCTGTTCAGCTTATGGTTACTTTGGAAGGGAATAAAAATGGAGAGTCATAAAATATAATTATTCCAATATCCCCTCTAGTCTCTCAACTGGGATATCTCCCTAAATTATGTTGGTGAATTTTGCATTTTGTCTTTTATTTATGTATTTTTAAAATTTATACTCTTAGTCATGACAATCAATGATTGGTATATATCTGCTTGAAGTTACCTCTCATCTTATTTCTTGGTTTGCATTTTTCTCTAAAACTTCTTCTTCTTCTTTTTTTTTTTTTTTATGTGACCAGTAAGGGGATTGCAACCCTTGGCTTGGCGTCACCCGCACCGCACTGCGCTCAACCAGTGAGTGCACCGGCCATCCCTATATAGGATCCGAGCCTGCGGCAGGAGCACCACTGTGCTCCCAGCGCTGCACTCTCCCGAGCAAGCCACGGGCCGGCCCTCTAAAACTTCTTTTAAAAGGGGCTGTATCTCTTTTCTACTAAACATTTAAAAGGGCAGCAGGTGAGAGTATTTTAATGGGGTATGTGGTAATTTTTTTTTTCATCAGTTGAGGAGTCTACTTTTTCTTTAAATATGCTACCCCACCCCACCCCCGGGTATATGTGTGGCAGGATTAGCCTGGAGATCCTTAGATTTACCATCTTCAGAAACTTAAATATTAATAATCCAGTTTTCTTGGAATGTATTATACAAAATGATAATAGAGTTTCACAAATGTGCTCTATTACATCAAAGGAAATCATATTTAATTATAAAATACTGAATGCCAGTATCTACGTCTCAGCATTCAGAGACCTCTTTGCAGGCCTGGAATACTGATGGCTAAGTTTCCATCTCATGCTGTGTCTACTCTTATTTATTGGTAGCATCCAATTAAAGCACAACATTGAGAATAATTCTGTGACTATGTCTGGCCTCAGTAGGAGTTCCAAGATCAATTAGTGATGTCTGCAATGATTTGGGAACTGGGGTATGGTGATACCAAGATCTGATGATTGTCCGATTTGGGCCTAAAGTTTTTCATACGGGTGATTTTCTGTAAATTTTTCATCTAAGGGTAACCTGAATAATCTTATACAGGCATAACCTTTTTCCAGGTTCAACAAGAGTTTTATTTGGGGGAGTTCTGGCTAATGTCTAACCTGCATAGATTTGGTGTAATTTGGAGCTATTTCTTCTTGTTTAGCCCTATTCAGAAGTAGATTTGCCATACAATAACTCTACTTATACATGAAGGTGGTTAGGAAATAACAGCCTTGGGGATTGTCCAGTGAGGAATGGAGGCCGCAAATTGGGATGACAGCAATTGGGATGTACATTGTGCTGTATTTCCGGGCGGAGAGACCCATCTGTTTTCAGTAAAAAACAGACATTCCTGTTTCATCACAGTGGGAATGAGAGGAGCTTTTTGAACAGAATAAAGGAGCACAATAGCAAAGACTCACACAATGCCAATGCATAATGGAAAACAAATTTGACCCACTTTGTAACAAAAACCCACTCCTCTTGGTGCTTTCGCAGTCCCATTAGCTGTCTTTGGCCTCAAAGAAATTAACTACACCATATCGTCTGATTATTCCTCACTCTCTTTTATCAAGGCCTGTTTGGAATAGTGAGAGTTGACAAAAAGCATATCATCAGTTGGGCCCAGACTATGTAGATGGACAGAGAGATATGAAAAAGGACACTCTGGGAGTCTGCCAGAAGATAATTGGTATGTTATTTTAGACCGATGAAATGAAATATAATAGAAAGAGTGGAAAAGAGCTTGATTTTTATGCAGTTAAATAATCTTTAAATCATATTTAAGGGAGGTCTGGAAAAAAGTGGCCTTTGAATTTGTATGATAGATGTTTCAGCTTAAAATTTAAGATAACTCAGATTTATTAATTGCCTGACCCATGCTAGACACTGCCACATATTTTCTTTACATTATTGTTGGGGTTTAAGGGACCTGAAAAACAACACCCTCTCTTTTTCCCACCTAGGTTCAGAAACAATTGAGAGACAGACACACAGGATTGACAGGTGGAGATGAAAATACTTGCTTTGAGACTGATCAAGCTGCTGAAGAATGTCATTTTGGTGCAGCCATCTGTAGCTGCAAATATAACCCACCTGGATGGAACTTTTTCCAAATGAAGGGCCTTTTTTTACAGAGAAAAGAAGAATGAGGATGCAGAACAGTCAAAGAGAAAAGATAAAGGAGCTCAGCTGATTCTTACAAACTCAGCAATCAGTGACTCCTTTAGGTGGGAAAGAATAACTAAGAAAGCGAAGAAACCAGTGGTTTTACTTTAATGGAAGCCTCTCACCTTGAAAACAGACCTAGTAAAGGGAAGGAGAGTTCTGCAGATTGGATGCCCCCCTGACACCTGAGGCTTTATCCCCACTATAGCTGTATAGGGTGGGAAATCCTACTATGATAATCAAAAGGTGGGGCCTTGAAGAGGTGATTGGATTGGAGGACCATGCCCTAGTGAATGGATTAATAATGGTGATCAGGGGTGTGGTTCTGAGGGCTTTAATAGAAGAGCACACAAGAGGTTAGTCTCTCTCTGCTCCTCCACTTTCTGCCATGTGAGACATCTGCATTGCTGTAAAGCCACCACCAAAGACCCTCACCAGATGTATTTCTTTGATTTCCCAGCATCTGAAACAGTAAGCAATAAATCTCATTTTCAAATTGCCCAGTTTCAGGTATTTTGTTATAAGCAACAGAAACAGACTAACACAGGGAGTTAGAAGGGGAAAAAGTGTTCCCTGCTAACACTCTTCCTCATTTTACTGTCACAATATTAAGAAGTGTCTGTTGGAGGCAAAAATTTATATTTCCCAAGAACCTTGTTTCCATATGTGGAAGATTTTCTACCCCATGCCCTGGAAGGAAAATTCTTAGAATATTTTTGGCCTCTTTTTATTTCCTCCTACTCCCCAATTCTTCCCCTAAGGAGGAGAGGTGACTTGTCTGATTGGTGAATTTGAGAGCAAGAACTAAAAGAACTTGATTTAACCTCCTCCAGCTTTTTCCTTTGGATCTGCCCACCTTTATAGAAGGTGTTCATGTTGGCAGAAAAGGTACATGAGTAAGCTCTGCCCTTCTGGGGGAGGTCTCAGGCTATTCTCTGTTCTTAGGAACAGGTGGGTTAGGCTCCACAATTCAGGGGTGAAGCATTAGAAAATCCATTGTGATTACAGATCTAGGCAAACCTCCACTCAGCTTTGTCAGTAATGAAGCCGGCATTTTTAGCATTTTGGCATCATTTTAACTGCCCTGGTAATCAATCCTCACTCAGGAAGGAAGAAAAAAGGATTAGTTATTGGTCCCCTAAGCTCACCAACTTGGACCTTAGTCTGTAGCCTTGTGAAACTGGCATTTGGGAAGGAAAATGGCACAGATTTCCAGGCTACTTATGTGATCTAGATCGGTGGCTTCAGTCTTAGGCCTTAGGCATGAGTGATACAAGACCACCCACATTGACAGGTAACAGCTTCCAATTCTGTCTAGATTTTACAGATGCAGAAACAGAGTCTTACTAGGAAACTAGGCTTCCTGAGCTTAGGGAAGCTGCAAAGCTGCAAAGATTGCGGAGTAAGTGGCTGCAGGTAACACTAATTGACCTGCGCAGGAACAGATTTTATCTGAGCCAACAAAGCTCAAGGTTGGAATGAAAAGCAAGACTTTCACTATTTGCTAACATTATTTCAAACTGGCAGAATTTTAACTTATAGGCCTCTTGCTTTGACCTCGTAGTCTGGGGATATTGAACAATATTTGGTTTGGGGGCCATGTCTGTAGGCTGGAACATGATGAGGCAACTGGCTTCCACAAAGCACAGGTATGTTGTTCCTGCTGGGCATAGGAGGCAAAACTAGATCCCATGTCCCAAGTGCTGTTTCTTTCCACATTATTTTGAACAGCCTTTAGAGTCAATGAAAAGGACTGGAGAAAGGCTGAAGCTCTTTGACTCATGGAATTTGGCATGGCTCAAAGAGTTTCAAATTGTCTCCAAGGAGGTTAATTACATAGTCTTTGAATATGATTTAAAATATCAAAGTCATAGACAGGCTATTGGCATTTTTAGTTTGAACTTAAAAAAGCAACTTCATGTGTTTTTATTCCAAACCCAATGGCTAATAAACCAATAAAGAAGGATAGAAAGACCTGTAGCTGGAAAAGTCTTTCAAAGAATTGGTTTTGCTCAGAAAATCCAGGAGAAACTGGATTACCTAGAAAAAAAAAATGTAAATATTACTCTAAGTACCAGGATCAAAACAATGAGATTAAAAGAAAAACAAAAACAAGTGGTGGTATGATTAAGTTGTAAGAAGAGCTCTTTCATTAGGAGAAAGATTGACAAGTAGACTAGAGAGATACATACACAGCAAATTAAGTATTGAACGCCAGGTTAGATACATTTGAAATGGAAAATAGATGCACCCAGGTTGAACTGCTTTTAATAGGATGACTAAAAAAAGGCAGACATTTCAGTTGCCATTAGATAAGAATGGATACAACCAGAATAAATCTAACAGCCAAAGATAGGCAATATCTCAGTGAGAGACAGAAATGGCTCCCCCAAGAGTCCTAGATAAGCTATTCGGAGGTATCCTCTCAAAGTTGCAGATAGAAACAACAGAGTAACTGGAATCATTCCTTGAAGATTGAAAAAAGGAGAAGAAAATAAGAAAATGGAGGGATTTGAAAGTGAAAGAACAGGATGATCAGTATAAATGAGTTCAAGCTGTATACTGTGACAGCCAAGTTGACAGAGTTATTATAAGAAAAGATGAAGATAATTCCTGTGGTTGTGAGAGAATAAGAGAAAATAATGTGGGGAATTGGAATGCTATGGAAATGCAGAGGATAAAACATGCTAAAGGGGGACAGGATGGACGAGAATGGGCCAGGCTGAAGCCAGGTTATTTGTTGTTCTTCAGGGAGAGAAACTTTCTATCGATTTTTTCCTACTCAGAGGGTTGAGGTTGGAGGGTATTGGTTCAGACAGTGGATTTGTTTGGCAAACCCCAAATTTTGAACATCTCATTTCTTGGAAATGGAGGACAAAACAGGATGCAATCTACAAAAATAAGCTAACAAATAAAAATAATTTCAAAATGAAGGCCAAAAAGCAAGGCAAAAGCAAGAAATAACAAAACCCCTCAGATCCAGCAATCACTACCAGCCCTACAGATGGGAGAGAAGGAAGAAGGCAGGATAAAGTGAGAATCTGCACTGAAGTTCCTAGAAAGTGATAAGGATTGTCAGAGGGAAAGAGAACACTAGAAACATGTCCATGCCTCACTACTGTAGACAAGAATATTGATAATATTTCAGCAGTCATTGAAGCAGCATACGTTTTTCAAGACAAGGAAATGTAAAAGTGGGGAAGGGTAGGGTAGCAGAAAAGAAAACAGGGCAAAGATATTCATTCTCGTGATGCCATTGTGGGGTTAAATATCAGAAGTATCAACAGAATATGTTGTGGGTGATCTTTCGGCAAAATCTAATGTGGAAAGGGAGTGGAAACCATTCTTGTGATGGAGGCTTCGTAATCTCAGCAATGCCATAGCAGGAGACAGCAGCAGGAGCCACTTTGGCACCAGAATAAAAATGTCAGCTTATAGGTGATGCTGGAGACTATGTCAGCAGATAGAGTCCACGCTTTGTTCACTACTACAGTGCCAGAAACTTAAGTCTTGTGGAGAAAAGGGAAAATAGAGTTATGAGTATCCGGATGAGGAAGAAAGGCAGCTCAAAGATCAGGCAACAGTGAATACCACTAAGTCTCTAAATGTGTAAGAAGGCAGTGGACAGAGTATAGACAGATATCTGTTCTCTGTGTCTTTCCCTTATAGAGCACATGTAGAACCATAATTAGTCTCTTGAATGGAAGTTTCCGCAAATTATGTTTAAACACACATAAGGAACAAGTGCCATAGAGTGACTGTGCACTAGAGAGAAACCAATGTTTACTTCATCCACCCAACTTGCCTCAGACAGAATGGAATCTCTGCTTCTTTGGCAATAGAAAAGTTTGGATTGTATAAACATCTGGATCATGGCAACATTTCTTTTTCTTTCTTCTTCTTTTTTTCTTTTTCTTTTTCTTTCTTTTTTTTTTTTTTTTTTGAGAGCTCTACCAGGGGATGAGTATCTGCTTATGTTTCTAAGTATGGTAGATAAATCTGGTGCTGTGATAAACTTGTGTTTCCTATTATCATTTTATATTCTTTAAAAGGTGAGGCATCCTAACATGATTTACTGAGAAAGACAGAACAGCACTTTTGTAGGATTCTTGCCAAAAATGTGTAACATAAACCTAATCATGAGAAAACATCAGACAAATTTAAGTTGAAGGAGAGTCTACAAAATCCTGTAATCTTCAAAACTACCAAGATCATGAAAGGCAAAGAAAAACTGAGAAGTTGCCAGGCTGAGGGAGATAAGAGACATGATGACTGAACAAAATGCGTAATCCTGAATCCAATCCAGGAAAAAAATATATTGGTGAGATGATTGGTTATATCTAAATAAGGCCCATAGAGTAAACAACACTATTGTACCAATATTAATTTCCTGATTGTGAAAAATTACTGTTGTTATGTAAGAGAATGTCCTTTTTATAGAGATAGAGACATCATGATTTCAATTTACACTCATATTTTTTTCCTGCATAAGAGAGAATGATGAGAAATTAAGTATGGTAAAATGTTAATATTTAGGTAATCTGGATGAAGGGTGTACAGATAGGGTTGCCAGATTTTGCAAATAAAAATAGACACTCAGTTAAATTTGAATTTTGGGTCAAAAAAATAAATATTTTTATTATAAACTTTTTTCAAATATTACATGGATATATTTATATTAGAAATTGTTATTTATCTAAAATTTAACTTATTTGGGTTTGTACACTTGGGATATATTTATACTAAAATGATTATTAATTGTTTACTTGAAATTCAAATGTACTGGTATCCAGTTTTTTGGTCAACCCTATGTCCTGTACAACCTTCTACAACCCTACGTACAATCTTTGCAACTTTCTTATAGATCTTCGATTCTTTTAAAATAGAAAGTTAAAAAACCATACAGCACGTAAGAGACTTGGAGTCTAGTTCACTCAGTTGTAGAGGTTTCAAGGGACTTGCACACATGCATGAAAAAAAATGAGATTACTACCCTGGAAGATACACCCCTCTACCCAGAAATTCGAATGAGCATCCTACTTGACAGTGGGCAGAACAGAAATTGGGCAGGACTATATGACATGTAGGATTTAATTTACTTGGATCTTATCATACAGTTTTTTAGAAACCTCCCTTAGAAATTTGAAAAGGGGAGAGAGGTTAATTTTGGGGGAATTTGGGGGGAATTTTATTTTGCCAACATTGTATTTCTTGAGTTTATTTGTGCTATTACTTAAAGTCATTACCTAACATCTGGTCAGATGTATTGGACAACCTGACTGTGTATATTTTGAGATGGAAAATGGAACCAAGTGTTAATTTTCAGCCTAGGGTACAGCAGGACTTTGGAGTTAGGTCATGTGCTGTTATGAAATACTTCTAAACTTGCTGGTGGCAGAGAGGGTGCAAAATGTTGTTCACTTGTGGTACCAGGAGAATCATCAGAGAAGCAGTGTTTGGTGTTAGGGGAGGCCCGAAGTTGTTCATCCTGCCTGAGTAGGTCAAACGGTCTCATTCAGGGTTGAAATGCTATCTAGTCAATTACAGCTTATTTAATCTGCCTCCTCAGACCATCTTTATCAGTAACAAAGCAAAATGTTCATCTTTACCTTCGAAGTTCTATATTCTATCTTTTCAACCTAAACTTTGGGTGGAGAAGAAAAGAATGTTTTCTTGTCCCTCCTCCTCCAGAATTTTTAACAGTGTCTGTATATGAGGTGAGATTCATTGTGGATGAATATCTTTCCCCAGATTACATTAGTAGAAAGTCTTAAATTCAGATTTAATTCCTGGTCTACCCTACTTTTGTTCATATGTTTTCTTCATCTGTGACCACCACTAGAAACGTAATTATAATATATAACATTTATATAATAATTGTAATATTCACATGCAGCATCATATAACAATTTTACTTCCAGCATCAACACCCATCCTTTTCCCCTGTACTACGCTGTTTCTCTATAGTCAGTATGCATTGGGCTACATACGTGTATAATATTTAATGATAGAATCAATAATTGAATGAGATACTAAGTTCTTAATATTTCATGAGCTATCTTACTCTGTTGGTAAAGTGGAAGCTATTAATTACTTTGAGTGTAATGTATATCAACTTTACAAATAAACATTATATAAGCCTCCCTTTACCCATTCAGCTCCCAATTCATTTCGTTCTTCTATGCCAAGTTATCTTAAGGCTTTCTCTTGAGTTATGTACCACAGGGCAGACTTCCTATTATTTACCAAACCGCACCACTTTATTTGATGATAATAGAGCATAATTCAGCACAAATTCACCTGCAGACTGAAGCAAAGCCGCCCCCACCAACTTGCAAACTTTTTGAGAGAGAAAATGAAACGCTTGTTGTTGTAAGCCACTGAGGTTTGGGGTGATTGGTTTTGCAGTATTATTGCATAACTGACTCTTACAAATGACTCCCAGTCTTGTTTGCAAAGCTGTTAACTAGAACTAGCCAGAAGGAAATCACTAACTAGAAGGAAAATGCTTTCTGTAGGGAACCTACGTTAGTACGTTCCTCTTTGTTGCTGTAGTTTCTGTGTCGTGTGTTGCAGAAAGAATGGCTGGGCCGTGGTATGGTGGGGAAGAGTGAAAGACTGATTCTCAGCTGTCTTCCACGGAGAATTCATGATGGATGGTGTTTATGTGGAGGGCACAGTCCCACAAAGGTCCTTGGGAATTCTTGGCAAGCTAGCTGTCATGCTACCAGCCCTTTCTCTCTAACTTAAGATGGCATAAGGTAATAGATGTAAAACTGAGAATGATGGTTTTACGGAGATACTATAGAAGCTACTTTAAAATGTATATAAAAACAATTGTTCGTAAACATCAGTATTTTAACACTGACCTGCCTAATAGCCAATCATGACTCGAACTAGGTGTTAATATAATAGAGAACTGTTTGTCGACTCCAAACCTCTTTCTTCTCTAATTCCTCTCTTATTGTATACAAGCCTGTTATCTTCTGCCTCAAGAGCTGAAATTACATATTGCAGGTTAAATCACATATGACTATATCTGGCATATAGAGCACACAAATAATTTCCAATTTCTTTCTCCTCCCTCCTCTCTTATCCTTCCCTTCAGTGCTCTTCTAAAGAAAAAGACATTATAACTTCCACCTATCTATATTTGATATGCAAGACACTGATTCTGACCTCTGAAACTCCTTATTTGGTATGATTTCATAATTTACTAGATTTTGTAAAGGAAAAAAAAAATGGGGAACTGCCATGAAGTGCTGCATCAAATCCTCTTTCCTGCTGAACATCTTAATGCATCTTGATGACATCTTATTCCAATATCATCATGTTGCAGGCACTTTTAGTTGTTAAAACAGATTCACGTCACCTACCATGACTGACTTGGTCCTGTCCATTTAAACATTTTCTCCTCATATGTTACCTAAAGCTTCCCTGCTCCTCCAGCTATAGATAAGACCTGTGGTTCAATTCCAGGGCTTGGAAGGGAGAAAGGCTGTGTACATCCCATTTTCTTTTCCTATCTTCTGCGACTTCATCCTGCTCTGTGTTTACTCCTTTGATGTAAAAATAAGGAAAAGAGAGAAGGAAAGATGGACTTAACTAATGGCAAGTGAGCAGTCTCCTTCTTCTGCAGTGGTTGACGGTCACTTCTGCAGCCGTTGTTTGCTCTCTAAGGTCTGTTGATGCCACAATAACACTGGCTATCTTACTTTGCCTTGCATAGAAAGTCCTCATCTACTGGCTCTTTCATGGGGGATTTATTTATTGGTTCTTTTGCATGGCTCTGTGGTGGCCTCCCCTCATTAGTTCCTTTACATAAAATATCTGACAGGGATGCAGTTTCTTCCTTTCTAATTTTCCTTAACCTTGACTTCAGTTGGTGGTTCCTCCAACCTCATGTGTTCCAGTCCCCTAATACTAAAGATGCCCTGTCAGGGTAGGGGAGGACCGTGAAAGTGCAAGCCCTAGCTAGCCAAGCTCATGCCGTGCCAGGCGTTGGAAAAGCAGGCCGTGTTGTTAGACCTCTCTTAACTATACTACGTCCCTCTCATGCTCTTCTGTCTGATAAAGTCAGGTGTGGGTTAGGCCACAAACTATGGCTTATGCACATCGTGTCAGTGAATAAAATCTTAGCTCTTTCTTATAAAGTTTACCTCCCTATACTCATTTATTTCTTAAAGTCCATCTTTTCTCCACTTCAGAAAGGAGAAACAAAGTGAATATCCTCCTCAGGTGGTACTTCCCCTTTCAAGGCTATTTTTTCTCGCTCCTAGTCCCCATCTTTTAACTATCAGAAGAATAGGCCAACAAGCCAATCTGATGTCTTTAGCACTTGTGGCAAACCTGGAATATCCAGTGCAAAACCAAACCTTCTGGAAACACTGCCTTTGATTATTTAGCAATTACATTCTCAATAGAGCAACATTGCAGTTGTGGTAGACTATATCATTGATCAGCAAATATCTTTCCATCCTTCCTCCTCAGAAGAAATATTCTCATCACTCTGATAACCTTGAGCCTGGTCATGTGATTTGTCTGACAATTTAATGTGAGCAGATGTGACCGAGCAGAGCTTTAAAAAAGCTGTGTACTCTTGCCATGGCTGTGAAAAGACTATGCACTAGCTAGCTGCTGCTCTTCCAGACTTGGTTCCAGAATGGAAGGAACTGAGAACAGACTTAAACCCAAGCCTAGAACAGACTTAAACCCAGCCACTGCTGACCCATTGACCAAGGAGTGAGGAATGACTATTATGAGCCCCTGAGATTTGGGGATTGTTTGCTGGTAGAATGGATTAATACATCAGGTCAAATTTCTTTGCTGTTCTATAATCCCTGTCAGTGCCTTACACCAAACCCTTTAACAGTCAGGGCCAGCTCCTTGGATCTGTGATTTGTGCAGTCCCACATGGCCTAGCACTTGTTTCAAAGCTCTGATATCACCATCTTGAAATGCTTAATTTTTAAACAAGGGACCCCATATTTTCATTTTTCACTGGATCCCATTAAATTTGGTAGCAAGTCCTGTACCTGATTTAGGTATTTTGATGGGAATTTGGTAGAGAGCAAACAGCAGCCTTTGGCTAGCAGCACAATGCATGATCATATAATACACCCATGCATGTGTGCACACACATGCACATATAGCATTGGCTTCCTTTGCTGGAATAATGATTCTCAACTGTGGGACTTAGTTGCTCTCAAATCTTTAAAATGTGGCTTAAATTTTCTTAGCTAAAGTTGATTTATTTGTTAAATGGTTTGCATAACAATACTTATGTTGTGGGGATGCCGTGAAAGTTAAATGATTGATTTATCAGAGATAAAGCATTGGCCACATTGTATGATGTTAGATGATCAATTAATATCTCCCATCCCCTCCTCTCCCCATCCTTTTTATACAAAGTTTCAACTGAAGCCATGACCTTGAAAACCATTGTCAGGTAAACATGGCTGAGTCAACAAATTGAAGGCAAAGTTGCAAGATGGGGGTAAAACGACAATTGGAGGAGGAGAGGGAGGAATTAAATTCTGCTGTTCAAATGATGAGACAGGTCTCCCAGCATTTTTATATAAATGTAAAATAACTGACTAGTTTTCTTTGAGGGATTAACCTCCTTAGTCATCAGGACATTGAGTACTTTTGTTATTGTTGTTTCTACATTTTTTACGTGTCTATTTTTGCCAGGAGTGAGGTTACAATTACCACACTCCATGGATAAAGAACACTTTGTGTTATAGTCGCCCAGGGAAAAACAACTAGGTTTTTGACCAATATAATGAAATAGACCCACTTAAAGCAGGAAAAATTAAAAATTAAAAGCATGACATTTTATCTTTTGTATTTACTCCTTATTATGTTACAATTAACAGCATGTAATAAAATAGGCTTAAAATTTTTCAACAGAACTATTCCTGCAACATTTTAAAGTGTTCAAAAGATAATCTATATAAGACCATAGAATTGAAAATTCACTATTTAGGAGTATGTTTATCAAAAAGTTTTTTCTGGGGAGGGGCAAGAAATAAATTCAATTTGACACATCCAATATTTACCAGTGACTGGGAAAAATATATACACAGAAATGCTTTTGCGTGTCCCAGTATTTGTCTGGATCACTAAATTTATTTTAGAGCTTCTCAGGTCACAGTGAATGACAGAGCCATTTCATGTCATTTCTGCTGCAAGTGCCATCAAAGATTGTTGGGAAGTTGGGGGTCTGTGAAAACCTTATTTAGAGCCCTACTCATCTTACAATTACCTTCTCCAAGGTACGTGCACCAGGTGAAGAGACTGACTGGAGTTCAAGTCTAAAGGACTGAGTACTGCGTTGAGAGGGACAAGAAAAGGATCTTTAGAAACACCGTTTGTCAATATATAACACAGAGGAATTTTGTTTCTTTCTTGTGGATTCACTCAATCTACAGATGTTTACTTAATAATGGACACTATGCTAAGCACATGGTCGTATGGTGAGGAAAAACAGGGTCCCTGAGTTATTGAGCTTATTATTTTGAAAGGAAGAGAAGGGCAGTGCTTATCCTGGAATGAAAGAAATAAATGTGTTTATCAGCCATCAGTAGTAGAAAAACATTTACTGAGCTCCTACTACAGCAATAGTAATGAATAAACTGTTTGCGACATTATAGTTTACATTTTAGAATGTCTATGCATATATATTGGACATGATCTTCTGAGAACCTCTTTCAACTACCTTAAGAGATGAGAAAATCAAGGCTAGGTATAGAATAAATAAACAGCTGTTATCTGGAAGGAAGATTAATTCACCCTCTTAGGTCACATGAATCAAGGGAGAGAGTGAGAGCCACCCTGAAATAAAAGGGGCTGCATTAGAATGCCCTCAGTTGCCCTGACATTGGAGGGTATCCATACAGAGGGTGCATATTCATCAGGGGGTGACAGTTTCAAATTCCATCCAGCTCTAGGACTCTGGTTCTATGAGTGTCTTTTCCACTACCTCAGTGGTTTTCAAATGTGCATGTGCTTCACAATGACTAAGGAAGCTCCATAGAAAGAGAGAATCCCGGGCTCAACCTAAACCTAATGCATAAGAATCTACAGAAGTGAAGTCTGTGTTTCTAATTTCATCAAACCTCTCAGGTTTTCCTGATGTGAAGCGAAGTTTGGAACAATTGCCCTACACCAGATGTTTTTACCTGTGCTTTAAGAAGCATTTTAAATTAATAAATTCCAAATGTTTTTCTGACTGGGAAACATGGTAAGTAAAAGTTCATGTATTACTGAATAATAATAAAATCATAACTCCCGTAGTGGTACTTATCTTTACTACATACAATGAAATCTAATATTTTATTCTGAATTTTGTAAAGGCAGGTTTTGACTCAATAATGTCACTCTCCACCAATGGACCATGACCCACAATTTGAAAAGTACAACTGTAGAAATACAACTATGGGGAGATAGGAATCCACAAACCCAGACTAGTTTTCTCTCTCTCTCTCTCTTTTTTCCTATTTTATATTCTGTTGTACCTAAGATTCTATGTAAGGAAAGTGTTCTTTGGATTAAAAAATAATCTCCTTTAGCAATAGCAAGCTGCCTATTATAGCCTGGCCCTAAAGGAACTAACAAAGAGGAGTGAAACACTATCTTGCCCTCAAATTGCTTATCATGTAATTGATGAGCTGTGACTAATCCATGAGAAGCAAGTAGTAGGTAATTAAACGCTAGGGAGATAGTGTAGAATAACAGAATATCTCAGGCCTGGGAGTTAAGAGTCAGGCATTTGACTAAAAATAGTTAATAAACTTTCACTGTGTGCTAGGCATTGTTCTAGGCAATATATTGATGAATAAGACATAGTTTCTACTCTCAAAAAGCTGACAGTCTAGAGAAGAAAAAAAATTAAGGAAGCTCTTTATGCTTAATGTGATCAATGCTATAAGAGAAATAATGGGAACACAAAGGAGGGACCCTAAGATATTTAGAAGTATGAAGAGGAAAGGATGTCTGACTTTGGAGGTAGAAACTTGAGCTAAGAGGGAAGGAGGTATCCAGGCAGAAAGAGCAAAGTGCCAGGTCGAGAGGCTCAGGAGCAAGGGGTCTGGCTTATGGGGGAACTGCTTGTCGTTCAGGCAGGCTGGAGGGTGGGGGGATAAGAGAGCACCCTGGGGAAGAGGTCACCAGGTATGTAATGCTTAAGGCCTTGAATGCCATGTTGAATATTTTGACTGTACATGGAGTATTTTGAGTGTGTGATTCAAGCATTTCCACCAATCAGACTGTCAGGATTAGATCTGTATTTGAGGGAAAATACTTGCAGTCAGCAGTGGAAACTGGAGAAGGGACTACAGGTTGCAGGGAGGTAAGTTAGGACTGTGCCATAGGATTCAAGCAAAAGGAAATGAAGACATACACTAGGCCAGGGGTAGCATAGACATGGCTGATGAGAGATACAATGAAACTAGTATTAATGGGACCTGAGAATTGATGGCCGACAGTTCTAATTCCAATTTTTCTACCACCTGGAAGTATTGTCTTGGGTAAGTCACTGAACCAAATTTTCCCATATTCAAACTAAAAATATCAGACGATATGATCTCTAAGTGTTTTCTCCCTACTTCAGATTTCCAAAATTATAAAATTTTCTAATGAATTTCTTACCCTAGTTAAGGAGATGGGTGAGTAGAGATGACCCAAATGTTGACTCATATTTTAGGTTTTTGTTAAGATGGATGTGAGACCTGAAAAAACATCAGACTCAAAATGTAGTAAATTTATTAATTTATTAAATAAGCTCTAATGTGTCACTTTACATGCAATTATACATAGGAAGAAGGAAATACTTCTCCCTATTTCCCAGCTTCTTTCCCACAGATATCTGCGTTCAGCCTTTTCCCAAGTAGTCATTGGAAGCTGATTGTAGCTTAAACCTTGCACTACTAAAGTCTGGTTTTCTTTACTCTGATATTTTCCTCTAAAAACATGTGTTGTGGTTGTTAGATAATTTGTAGCTCACCATAGATATTAACACTGCTCGTCTCTGCTAGCTGACTAATGTGCTCATTTTAGGTAGCTCATTCTTTTGACAGTAAAGATTATGTGCTAAGAGATATTGAGTACCAATTTTGTGGAGAGATATTGCTTATGCTAATTCATATGCCTGGGCATTTAATTTGGTACATTTACAGTTCAGCAAAATGATTTGGTTTTTCTTTTGTGGTGCAAGGGGAAATAGATTTCTATAGAGTTTTGACTCTTATTAAGGGTTATAGGAGCTAGAAGCTAATAATAATAATAATAATAATAATCACTACCATTTATCAAGTGCTTACCACGTGCCAGGAGTTATTCTAAATTTTTTTGAGTAATTTTCTTGTACACGTTTTCCAATATAATACTTTCAGTTACTTTGGAGGGTAGATGCATTATAATTCCTGTTTTAGAGATGAGGAAACTCAAGCACATGAGTTCATGTTCCAGTCTAGGTTGTTCTATTTTATGATTTCAAAGGAGAGTCAGACTGTCCTCTGGGCCTCCCCTCCTCGTCCCTGTCTGTCTTTGACCTCTCCTTAGTCCTCACTTCTCTCTCCCTCTCCTTGTGCCTTGTTCTCTCTCATCTCCCCATCTTTTCTTTCAATCTTTCTTCTTTTTCTCTCCCCCTTCATCTTTAAAATAAACAAAGACAATATGCAACAGCAGAGAACAGTTTTAGTGAAATAATTTAAAAACATAATTAAAAATGAATGGAATTCAATAGCCCATTTAAGTTCCTTTGGCTTTCAGTATATATAGTGATGATGAGGCCATACAAGGGCTTCTCTCTCTCTCCTCTCTCTCTCTCTCTCTCTCTCTCTCTCTTTATATATATAAATCTTCACCACTGGCTTTGTCTTTAGGAATATCCTCATTGCCTTATCCACAGTCCAACTGGTCATTGCCGGATACCTATCACATAGAGCATAAGATTGATTACTTACATTGCTTCAATTCTGAGGTATTGACTGAAGATGAACAGGTGTATTTTTGATATGGAACACAATTACAGATTCCAATTTGGCAGGGTTTCAAGAACAACCTTGGCTTTTAATGTGCAACCTCTGTTACATCCAGGTCAGAATTTATCTTTATACAGGCACCCAAAGCAAATTGATGGTTCTGACCTCTAAACCCTACATCCAGACCCTCTAGCAAAGATCTTTGTCTCTTTTCCAAAATTATAAGAACAAAGACTAGGATCCAGAAACACTGTTCCATCAGGGCCAGCCTTACAATGTTCAGAATATTCGCCACAGCAAGAAACTTCTCTACTTGTCTCCTCTATCCCCGCACCCCAACTGAACTTCTGCCATCAGGCAAGATTATTTGTCCTTTAGGATTTGTCTTTTTTTCAAATGCAAATACACCGGAGATGAATGACATCAAAAGCTGAGAATTAACATGCCGGATCCAGACTAGCTGGCAGTTAACTGAGAGTCATTCTAATACAAGGAAACGAGGAGTGAACAGAAGGCCACATTGGTTCGCTCCTAAAATAAGAGGTGCAAGGTGGATGCACAGCTCTGCAGAGAATGGAAGGGAAGGAGCTCTCCAGCTAGAGTGCACACTTCACAGTCACCCACAGTAGCCTCTCTGTTCAGAGATGACACTAAGTCAGGCTTTTGTTTGCTTTCTTATACAATTTTTAAAATATTCATGTCAGATTTAGGATAAGGAAAGAATCAATGAGTTTGCAGGATTAAGACTGAAACCCTGGGCCGGCCCGGTGGCGCACTGCTACAGTGTGCCGCTTGAGAGCGCGGTGGCGCTCCCACTGAGGGTTCGGATCCCACATACAGACCAGTTCCCGCTCACTGGCTGAGCGAGGTGCGGGTGCGGCACCCAGGTTTGCGATCCCGTTGCCGGTCCCGGTCCGGTACGGGTGCGACACTGAGGGTTGCGATCCGTTGCCGGACACGAAAAAAGACAAAAAAAAAGGAAAAAAAAAAAAAAAAGACTGAAACCCTAAAAACTAGGTCATTTTACCTGGTAGTGTTGGACTGATCATATCGTTGTTATTACACTGCAAGAAGTGCTGCAGAGGATGAGGGTGTAGACGTTGGAGTCCAACTGTTTAAGTTTAAATCAGTACTGTGATTTACTGCTATCCTAACACTGCCCATGACTTAACCTCTCCTAGCTTCAGTTTCTTTACCTGTAACATGGGAGCGATGATAGATCCTCACCTGTGTAGATTTAAACAAGATTACTAATGTACTGTAGCAGGTGTCATGGCCGAATACATGTTGATTCCTCTGTTTTCATTAAACCGTTGAGTTCAGGAAGAAAAAGTCAGGGGAGGGTTGGCTGAGGTGGATATAAAACATATTTGCCCTATCGTGTAAATCCCCCGTTCTGACTGAGCTGTGCTCTCTTAAAACTAGCTACACCAAAAGTGTCTGTTTTCTTCTGAAATAGAATTTAGATCTCAATTCAAAAAACATTTTTTATGCAAATATGGTCCTATGTACAGCATCTTCTGCCCTCTTCTGGCTTCTACAGGAAATTCAAGTGTATGCATAAACTAGATAGTGCATTGTTTTTATTTTATGTTTTAGTGGACACCACAATTTATCATTTCTCCCATTCTAGATAAGAAAGACATAGCTGTAAAATTTTGCATAAAGATGGCAATTATTTCTAATTTAATCTCAGAATTAAATTATTTCTATTTAATCTCAGAAATCTTTGAGATTTTTTTCAACAATTTGCTTTTGAAATGGAGATTTCATTCCACTATTTTATTTAATTCTCTTCTTCCAGTGCCAACTCTAAATATCATAACTGCTAAATAAGTAATTAAACAGGGCCACATATTATTACAGAGACTAAAATCAGAGGTTATTATAATTCCTGAGATAATTAATCAGATGTTTAAAATAGAACCTGCCTGTGAGAACTTTTGATTATAGAAAAAGCCTAGGGCTAAAAATCCCACTTCTATTAGAGATTTTATTGTATTGTTAACTCATTTTTCCCCAGCCTTCAAACAAAACAAATAGAAGCATAATTTTTCAAGGCAGGGCAATTCATGCAGACTGACAACTGAGGGTGCAGCATTTTGATTTTTAGATACAGTGTGGATTGACCATCAGTTCCCTATGCCTTTGAAAGGACGATATTGGAAGTTACCTGCACAATCTCACACTCAGCCAGAGATGCCAAATGCCATGGCAAAGCTTTCCTTTTAGAATGCAACAGTAACAGAAGTATGTGTTGGTAAATATGAGGGTACTTCTAAGTTCATGGAGAGATTCATACTGTCTTTCAATTTTATTTTTCCATGAGCTTTTTGAAGTATAGATGTACAAAGGAGCCAGAAGATAGCTTGCTGTGACTGGGCAGGTAATTGTTAACAGAGACTGACCTGCTAAGGGAGGTCTTACACATCTCTGGGTTTCCTGCAGTTGGAAAAGATTAGCCGAACAGAATGAAAGAAATGTTGGAGGGGAAGTCCAGTTGGCATGAAGAGAAGCAAAACATTTGTGAAGCCAGCTACAATTTTTCCATTTGCACCTTAGATTTTGAAATGCAGTTGTCTTCAAAGTTGAAGAGTCATAATCTAGATTATCAGTTTTAAATCAAGCCTGAGTTATTAATGTCTGGGATTTATATTGCTCGTAGATTACCCCACCTACAAAAGACTAAATGCTTTTACAGCAAGAAACCTTGCTTAATTACGATTCATAAGAATGAGTCTGTTCAAACAGCCTATGAGGTTTGGACAATCTCAACAATCGTAATCGAAACACAATCTCAACAATCGTAATCGAAACACAATCTCAA
>NW_007727301.1:105703-121152 GCF_000696425.1 Galeopterus variegatus
GCAGTGCGCCACTTGGGAAGCGCGGCGGCGCTCCCGCCCGAGGGTTCGGATCCCACATACAGACCGGTTCCCGCTCACTGGCTGAGCGAGGCATGGGAGCAACGCCGAGGTTTGCAATCCCGTTGCCGGTGTCCGGTCCGGTACGGGGGCAACACTGAGGGTTGCGATCCGTTCCCGGACACGGAAAAAAGACAAAAAGACAAAAAAAAAAAAAAATAATAAAGAGCTTGACACCATCAAACTTATTCTACAGCTAATGTAGCATAATATGTGATTTAGAATTGAAAGTAGTAGAATGTGTAAAACTCAAATCTCTCTGTATTAGTCAATTTTCTGTTGCTTATAACATAGTAACTAAAACTGGGTAATTTGTTAAAAACAAACAAACAAACAAAAAAACCCACAATATATTTCTTACAGTTTTGGAGGCTGGGAATCCAAGGCCCTGGCGGAACATCTGGTGAAGGTCTTCCTCTTGGTGGAAACTCCATGTGACTCAGGGTGTCACATGGTGAGGAAGGGAAAGAGCATTTTTTAACGTGCTCACTTGCTCTCCTTATAAAGTCACAAGTCCACACCCATGATAACCCATGAAACCATCAACCCATCACTCTATGAAAAGATTAATCCACTCCTGAGAGCATAGCCTGCATGGTCCAATCAACTCTTAAAGGCTCACCTTTCCACATTGTCACATTGGGAATCAAGCTCCCACATGAACTTTGGAGGGGACAAATATTCAGACCATAGCACTCTCTTTTCATGTAAGATAACTGAGGACAAGCTAGAACAAAGAAGTTTGTACAAGGTCATTCATGAAGAACACAGTGAAACCAGGCCAGAAATCCATATTTTTAGTACTTTAAGAACAACAATTTTTCTGTTTATTTTGGGTATTTGTACTTTATCTTTGGGAATTGAATAACATAAGCAATTTGTTTTATACTTTATGGCTAAGGGTTGTATTACTCTCATTATATGAGCATTTCCAGTTAACATTGGGATTCATTCATAGGGAATTCCTATTAGGTAAAGAAGGGAAATTCTATCGGCCAACCCAGTCTCTTTGTCTTGTCAGTAACAGCAACGTTTGGTTCCCTCTTTGATTCACTTTCCTACCTGTGGAATATGTACCCACAACACTAATGTCCCCTTTGCAAGCTCCTTTGAGATATTTTTACAAAAATATCCACAAGCATAAAATTGCTCCAAATCAGGATGACCTGCCTGGAAAGATGGAGTTAATGAACTGTGAAGATTACATAGAAAGAGAATTTCTTTTGAGTCACAAAACATAGCAAAATTACCATATCCTGAATAGAGAATTTTTTTTTTATAAAGGATGAAGTTTGGGGGAGTTAAAGAAAGATGAAGAAGACATACTCACTCTCTTGTGTGTGACAGTAAGCTTCCTAATGGCTGTGGCCAGAGTCACTTCACTGTTCCCCAAACGAGCCTAATATCTAACGTGTAATGTGAGACATGGGCCACAGTGAAAGCTGATTTAATGAACGCATAGATGAGGGTCATCTTTATATTTAATCTTTATAATAATTATGGCCTTTTATCTAATGCTTGCTATTTGCCAGGCATTAAGTCAGGTACTTTACATATCATATTTCTATCTTGAATGCTTTTTGGAGAAAAACTTAGAGATTGACTAAAAGTTTACAGTGTATTGCCTCAATCCACAATGATTCCCCATCAGAAAGTTCATCCCCTACCTGATCTGCAATCTCAGTAGACACGAGCCTGTCCTCTGGTCACTGCAAATTGGGCCAGGATGGACATCTTACTGAAACTGAAACATTTAGATTCTCTCTTCAATTAATTTAGAAATAAAGTTAAGACTCGGAGACTGCTAATCATTTTCTGGAGGTGGCTGGAAGAGTAATATGCAATCCCTATAACTATGCATTTCTAGAAAAAGAGATTGGATTATGAAACAGGTGAAGAGAAAGGGGAAGAGATCAAAGGTAGTCTTGAGATTTATACCCAGTATCTGTCTTTACTTAAAACCTAACTTAAATCCCCTGAACTCTAAGGATATCCTCTCTTTGTTTAAATTAGCTACAATTGATTTTTGAAAGTTAGAATCAAGAATTGTGGCTAATACAGGGTATGAATAAAATATATAAATTTTTACCTACATCTATAGAAACATATCATCTGTTATGCTCATAACAAATCCAAAAGTGGGTATTATCAAACTTTATAGATGAGGAAAAAGGCTGAGAGTGGAGGCATTTTTTTTTTCATCAAAACTACCTGCTTAGAATTAGTTGAGCTGGTATCTGACCTGAGGTTGGAATAGCTTTAAGTCCCTCAATCTTCTGAGTCTACATATTATGCCACATCACGATTTATACATTCTTTTGACATGCATTTGTGGAGGCCCTTCTAGGTGTCAGGCACGGTTTCCATGGTTTCACCAGGGCCTCCAGATAGCTGTAGATACTTACATGATTTTGCTTTCACATTTGTCCATGTAGACTGCCAAAGGCAGGATACTAGGTTCAAGGGTAAGGAAAAATCTCTGAGACTCATTATGCATACACTTTGATCTCAGAATAGATAAACCTCAGAATAGATAAAATTAAGAAGAGACCAGCTTTCAAAAGACATAGGAGGCATCAGAGGCATTTGGCATTACTAAAATCTATCAATAATAAATACTTACCAAGCTGCCATGTATATTTTAACTGGATCAAATTCTACCTGGTGTCATTTATGTCTCTGGTTTTCAGATAGAATGTGGCTGGAGTTGTCAGTGAACTGGTAATGAGCTCCTGTTTTGGGGAAAAAATTTTTTTAATGATTATTTTGTTTCATAAATTATACAGCAAGGTATATTTGAGACAATATCCAGGCACACTCATATGAGGGTACTTCAAAAAGTTCATGGAAAAATAAAATTAGAAGAAAATATAAATCTTTCCACGAACTTTTTGAAGACCCCTCATATGTCATCCTGAAGGAGATTTGATGGGTTGATGGCCCAGTAATGTCTCAAATGTCCCATTAAACCCAGAGAAGTCATGTAATTTTCTTAAAGTCAGAGATCTACTTTGTTGCAGAGATGGGGCTTGCCACCTACAACAGAAATCATTTAAAATAATTTAGATATTTTATTTCTCCAAATAACAACACATGTAAGTTAGATTCATGTCAGAACCTATTATGCATTCTACCCCCACAATCTGTCTTTCCTTGAATTGATGAAATGTAAAATAGGAAAATTACAGGTTTTGTAGTTAGAATCTACAGTTCTTAAAGTACAGTACATTAATTACCTACATTCTGGCTTATTATGTAATTCTGCCCTTTTGCTTTATGACTTGAAATTGCCCTTAAGGCTGAGAACTAAAAAAAAAAAAGACCACAATCATTAATGTCATTTTCAGATGTAATTATATTCTCAAAAAGTGACTTGAGTGACAAAAAATGACGTATGTCATAACACCTTAGTTCTTGTAAGATTTATGCTTGCTATCTTTTGTAACACAAAAAATGAGCAAATAAAATATAAACAATATGGTTGTTTACTCTGGAGATGGAAATTACTCAGGCTTGTGAATGCCCAAGAGAGTTTCTGGGCATGAGCTCAAAGATAATAATAACAGCTAACACATACAAAATCCTTACGCAGGCACTGTTCTGAGTGCTTTACGTTTATCACCTCAATCTTCAGTCGCCTGTGAGATAGAGGCTATTGGTATCCCATTTTGCAGATGAAGAAAATGAGCCACAGAGATTACCATTTCATCTGGTGTTAGTGTCTCTCTGCCGTATTCTAGGTATTCTAGGTAGGGAGTTGATCTGTTCTATTTGTTTTTTAAATGCAGCCCAAGTATATGTAATTTGTACACGTTTGTGAGCAAGTCTGGAACACCCAAGTGGCTAAGCAGCTTCTCTTGACCTGGCTGCACCCGTGCACCTGTGCTTGGCTTGGATGGTTTTCTCCCTCTTTTTGCAGATGAACCCATTCTGAAGCTTCAGGGCTCATAAGAAATACACCTGCTTTTTAGTCTTTTGCCCTAACAAACTTTTATTATTTTATTGTACCCTCCTTATCTATGTTCCCATAACTTTTTAAAAAAAATAATTCTATACCAGCCATTCACCATAAAATAAATAAAAGTAAAAAAGGAATTACATCATAGCAGGCAGTAGAGAATTTACACAGGGGAGAAATTTTGTATGGATTAGGCTCTGCTTTTTAAATAATACCACTCTTCTCTCTTATGTGTAGCCTGCAATCTGAGCATTCCATGATTGGGTGGATGACCATGTAATTTAACTCTGTTTTGGGGAATGTAGATATGTGATGAACATTACTTCCAGTTTAGACACCACAATAAAAAAAAAGTTTCTGTGTAGTTCCTGATTTCTCATTTTCTCTGGGACTGAATGAAGATGACTCGGGTGTAAATGGGGACCAGAGGTGGGAGAAATCCACCATAATTTAAAACAGAAGGAATCAAAGAAACCAGAGATAGTCTCACAACTATCTCAAAACCTCCATTAACACATTATATAAGAAATTATTTCCTTGTTGAGCCATTGTATGTGTGCTCTGTTTGCATTACAACATAACCAGCCCACTCCAGCTAATGATTTTATCAACTCTCTGAGAGACGTTACCAGGCCCTGTAAATGGGAAGGGAATCCTGCATTTTCTCCCTGTAAATGAGAAGGGAATCCTGTGTTTTCACCTGTTATACCCAAATCAATGTGTGGGAAAATCAAATTATGGGGAGAAACAATGCAATAAATGTGGAATATCTATCAGGGTCTCATTAACAGTGAAAATAAAGTTAAATATCTTTCTGAAAAAAAATAATAATTCTGCCACCCTAATTAGGAACATTGACTTGCTGACCTACCCAAAGGACACTTTTTATTTATTAAGTTATTAATATCTTTGTGATACTTGACATTAGACATAATGTACAGGATGGTGACTGTAGTTAATATTAATGTATTGTGTTCTTGAAATTTGCTGAGAGATTTCAAATATTCTTACCATATCTGCAAAAAAAATGGTAACTAGGTGAAGTGACAGATATGTTTCTTAGCTTGATTGTGGTAATCATTTCACAATGTATATATGTCAAATTTCATGTTGTACATCTTAAATATGCACAAATTTTATTTGTCAATTATATTCAATATAACTGGGGGAAAAAAAAGCCTTAAAAGCGTTCCTGTCTTTGGAGCCACCAATTCCATTTCTAGGAATTATCTGAAGGAAATTGGAGTTGTATACAGAGATTAATGCACAAGGTTGTTATTCGATATTATCTGTAGTAGTAGGAAAACTGGTTACAATAAATGTTCCACAATTGAAAGTTGACTAACGTATAAAAAGAATGATTACACATTGTAATGATGAATAAGCTAATCATCCTTATTTGATCATCACACATTATACACAGGTTTGATATTCAGCACTGTACCCCACAAACATCAATTATGTTTCAATAAAAAAAATCTTAAAAAAAAATTCAGCATAGTAAAAAAAGAAAAAAGAATCATTCAATTAAATTCTTTTAAAAAGGAGAGAGTGCATAGCCTTGTTCGCCTTCCAAAATCACCGATCAGATTAAGCTGCTCTTCTCCTCCCATGTGAGAGTTTGAGAGAGCAGAGGAAGGCCAGGGGTGCCATGGAAGTGGAGCTCGTCCAAACTCTAAATATTTTTGGGTGAGTAGTGAATATTTATATCAAATATACAAATACAACCTGACTTCATCAGGTCTTTATCAATTTCAAGTGGGGGACAGGGAAGGAAAAAAAAAAAAACCCAAAACAAGAAACCTCATTTTGCCTTAAACCGAAGAACAAAATTGATTAGCTTACACAACTGTAAAGCATGGTAATAGAATTTTCTTTGGGTGTGGTTGGGTGAGTCCAGGTACTCAATCAATGTCATGGGACTTGGCGTGTCTTTATCTCTGATTTCCTCTCTCTCAATTGCAATCTCAGGCAGGCTCTTCCCTCACTGTGCCAAGATGGTAAGGTAGCTATCAGCATCAGATGTCTATCTCACAAGCTCACAGCTTCACTTTCCCAAAAATTCTAGCAAAAGGTCTGAGATTGAATATTTTTGAATGACTTAGGCTAGGCCTGATCATGTCCCCCACTGGAACTGGTTAGAGTCAGGGTTAGCTGAAGGACTGAGATGAGGAAGGGGTGGTTCGCTAAAGAGATATCAAAGCATTGTCTCAGAAGAAAGGGGAACTATTTGGGGCATGCAGAAACAACAAATGTCCACACCAGCGCTGTTTCATAGTGTATGAAGTGATGAACCAAGGTAGACAGGTTGTTCAGAGTCAGGGAAGCTGAGTCTAGGGTTAGGGTTAGGGTTGTCTTTTCTAGATGATGCTTAAATTATACTTCTCCATGATTCTTTTGCAGCCAGCCAAGAGATTGTACTTATTTGTATTAGCCTAGAAATTAGACTTTTTTGAAATAGGTGAATTGGGAAATCTCTTTGCTAAACAGAAAATATCGTTGCTCTTACAATTGTGGCAATAGAAGCCTGTTGGAAATGAGTCTGGAAATAGAAGGAACAGTCACCCCGGCCTCTGCTGTCAAACAGAAGAAGGGTACAGCATCTGTACATTTTTCTAGTTTCTCCAAGCATCACACACACACTCACGCACACACACACACACACACACACACACACGAGCACACACAAACAGGCCCAATCATCATCTCACGCAAAAATGATAAAGTAAAAAATAAATATGCCAGGATCTGTGTAACAGAAATAAGGCACCTCCAAAATTTCAACTTAATGGTATGTGTCAGATTGTATTGACTCACTTGTGAAAGAAAAATTGCGGTATTGCTCATTCTGATTTAAAATAACATATTTAGAGGTCTCTGCAGTACGTGATGATCAGCAAAAACAGAACCTTTGTGCTCTGCCGCACACTGGCAAGATATCTACGTCAGCTCTGCCAAGGGCCGGCTTGTGTTCATTCCAATATGGCCTAATTTCATTTTCTTCTCTCTCTCTCTCTCTCTCTCTCTTTCTCTCTCTCGGGTTTTCTTTTCTTTCTTTCTTTTTTTTTTTGATGTTTGAAAAATACAATAGAATTGTCTTCTCTGCATGTGGATATCTGCATGTGTCAAAATTACATTTTCTATTTTAAACTCTCTCCCTTTTTATTTTAAAAGGATTTGTCAGAATGTGCAGTCACTTCTTTCCTCCCTCTTAGGGAATAGGGAATATACAAACCTGATCCTGAAAAAGGCAAAAAGCCAATGTGTAAAGGGGAACCAACAAGTAACAATTAAGCACACAAACAAAAATAAGGAAAGGGAACAGAACATCTGAAAGTCTGGCTGATTTGATCTGAGTTGAAGTCTCTTGGGATATGATGTGACCTGTAACACACAGGAATAACAGCAAGGACAGAGGGAGAAATATGAAGCATCATCTCATCTGGGTATTACTAGGCAAGGCATTAGCTCCCCTTTACCTGAGATTCCTGGAAGATATTAAAATGAACTTCGCAATTGCTAATACCCATACATAGGCTTACTGTGTGAAAAATAATAAGAAAAAAATATAACATCTATTTAGAACTTACTTTTGTGTGAGATAATTGTGTGTGTGTGTGTGTGTGTCTCCCAACCCAACTTCATAGTATGGTTTATTCAGGATACTCTCCCCTCAAAAATAATATACCACTCTACCACCCATAGTGTGGGGTTGGGCTGGGGGATTATGTTCATTTTACAGATGAGAAAACTCATGTTGATTTAAGGGCCTGTGAAGCATGATGTGGTCCACCTCAGATCCTCCTTCAGGTTCAGGTGCCCATTTCCCCAGCTGGCTGACACGTTGCCTCCCAAAGCTCATGGCTGAGCTCCATGTGGGGAATTCCTCTTCCAAAGAAAACTTCCTTGCCCCAGGTTACACTCAATCCCTGGGGAAGATCCTTTTCCACTGGGGTCAAAGGCCGACTCCTTGCCTCAATTTGGGGCATCCCTCAGAGGCACCTCAGCTCTGGAATTCCCCGAGGATCATTGGGGCCTTGGCAGCAATCACACTGCTTGTTCAGCTTCTGCCACCAACCAGTCCTGTTTATGTCGCTCCTTGTGGGTGTTGATCAAGAGCACTCCTCAGTAAACCTTCTTCATACCAATTTTTGTCTCACAGTCTATTTCTGGCAACCCCAACCTAATGCAGGAACCCAGAATAGGTGCCAATAGGTCTGATATTACAATTACTTGCCAGAACATCCATGAATGTTGTAGAACAACATAAATGTTGTAGAGTCAATTAAGTGAAAGAGAAAATGTAAAGCATTTGCCTTTTTATGCTAATATTTAATCCATTAATATTTAATACATTGATTACACATAGATATTTACATGTAATCTTCATCAATTAATCTATAGCCACCTTATGCAAGAATATATGCATGTAGTATAAATTCAGCCCTGCCTCAAATGCTGTTGGCTCACAATAAATAGGGGTAGTGATTTTATTGGTCTTTTTCCTTGTGTTATGCAATGTAAAATAAGGGAATTCATCAGTGCCTGAATGCCACTTTCAGTAATAGAAACGCCTTCTGGGGAAATAACATTGGTGCCAGGACTAGAATATGGAAGCAAACTTGAAATTATTTCACTTCTATTTCAGAATGGTTTTTTAAAAAAGAAAATAGAAAAGGCAGCAGCAAAAACATTTTTGAGGGCTGCCACCACAATGAGGCATTTGAATAAAAATACCTCTAAAGCTTTCTGTAACCTACTAAATAAAAATCCAGAGTTCTTAGGTTGGCATATCAGCAGTGCCAACATACCACTGCATATTGTCACCCATAGTGTCCCTTCATAAGCACGTAATTGTACTAAAGTAAATTTAGATAGTCCCAGAACAGAAATAAAAACAAATATGTAAAATAAAATTTTTTAAAAACATGCGTGACCAAGATACAGTAAGCCCATTACAGGCATTCTCTCCTGCTGATTACTACCCAAAATTCTAGACAACATTTTTTTAGGGCTGGCCAGTTAGCTCAGTTGGTTAGCAAGTGGTACTAATAACAGCAAGGTCCAGGGTTAGGTCTCTGCATCAGCCAGCCACCAAAAACAAACAAAAAGTTCATGGATGTAAAGCTAGGGCTTACAGACCCCTCGAGTCTCTTGCACAGACTGGGTCACAAACCCTCCACACGCAGGTCTGTGAGCTAGGTAATAGGGGGGAAAAAGGTCCTGGGAGCCGTGGGTACAGAAAAATGAATGGGTTTTATTCAGATCTAAGAGCAACTGTCCTAGTGGCTTCTCTGAGAGTTCTGAGAAGCAGTGTGGATCAGAGCTGTTAGTCTTTTATACTTAAGTCCACAACCCTGGATTCCTGGGTGCCTATATGCAATTACATTAAGTAGTAACAAGGAACACCTGAGGATATTTACAGCAAATGCTCAGCAAGATTCTAAACATCTGAGGGGCACTGACCATTTTCCTATTTTTCCCAACAATGGAAAATTAAAAGCAGACAGATCAGGGATAGGAGTCAAAAATTGAAACAGCATCCTGAAAACAGATAAGCTTCCCCTTGCTTTTTTTTTTTTTTTTCCCCTATTTTTTTCTCCTCTTGAGGAGCCACAATTGAGCTGTGTCAGTAGTGGAGAAAGCAGCACCTTGACAGGGTACCTTGTTTTTGGCTAGAGGCCCAAGAACAGGAATCTCTAATATAAATATCAGAGAAACAACACATGGAGAAGAGGATCCCCTAAAGCTGTGGGTGAACCTTGAATAAGTCCCGGACTGTATATTAAGTTTCATATGCAAGACAGATGGAAACCAGCATAGAAAGGGTTTGAAAATTAGATTGACATTGGAACTATCACTTAGAAAATGTAGGTAAAAGTTAAAGTTTGAACCAACTTTGTCGATTGTCTGGCTAAAAAACAAAAATTATTTCGAAGAGCATTTTAACAGGACCCCGAATCTATATATGATTTTCGAGTGTGAAAGATACAATCCAAAATGATTCAATATACACGGAACCAGAAAAATGTTACAGGTTCTCAAGGGAAAAGACTATCAATAGATAACACCCACGAGATGACCAAGATGTTGAAATTATCAGATGAAAACTTTAAGCAGCTGTTATAACTATGCTCAATCTAAATGAACTGGAATAAACACAATCTAAATAAATTGGAAGACAGATGTTTTCAACAGAGAAATGAAAACTATAAAAAATAACCAGGTAAAAAAATTAGGACTAAAAAATACAATATCTTAAAGTTTTTACTAAAAGGGCTCAGTAGGCAATGGAGATGATAGAGAAAAAGTCAGTGGACTTGAAAATAGACTAACAGAAACTTTTCAATTTGAAGAAAAAAGATTTAAAAATGAACACAACCACAGTGACCTGTTGGATAATGGCAAATTTCTAACATTTTTGTCACAGAAACAGATTAGTGCGTAAGAAAATATTTAAAGAAATAATGGTTATAAACCTCCAATATTTGGTGAAAATTATACATTTACTGATTTAAGAACCTGTGAAAATCCTCCCAAAGTATAAATTCAAAGTAAAGGAAAACACAAACACATCATAAAGGAAACTCATGAAAACCAAAGATAAAGAGAAAATCTTAAACACAGCTGGAGAAAACTGACATATTACATATGGGGGGAACAAAATTTAAATTACTTTCTATTTCTTCAGAAACTGTGTAGGCCATAAGACAGTGAAACAACAAATTTAAAGTGCTAAAAGAAAAGAGCTGTCAACCAAGACTTTTTTATACATTGAAAATGTCTTTCAGGAAAGAAGATGAAATAGAAATATTCACAGATGAAGAAAAACTAAGAGAATTTGTCACCAGCAAATCTGCTTTAAAAGAAGTGCTAAAGGAAGTTCTTCAGGCTGACAGGAAATGATACTAAAGAGAAATCTGGAAATTCAGAAATGAAAGAAGATCAAGAAAAATATTAAATATCTGTGGTAATATAAAGACAATTTTCTCCCCTGATTTCTACAAAATATATAAGACTATTGAAAGTAAAAATTATAGCAGTGTCCAGGGGGGTGCCAATGTTTTTCAATGTATGTACAGCAAATATAATATGAAGAAGAAAGAATAAAAAGACCTGTAAAACTTCTATATTTTATTGGAAGTAGTAAAATGTTAACTCAACATAGAGTGTAAAAGGATAGCTGTATAAACTGTAGTCTCTGGTGCAACCACTAACAAATAGTAATACAATGAAATGTAGGCAAAAAGAAAATAGATGACAAAAAATTAAGTGCAGACAAAATATATTTAAAATGTAAAGTTCACAATAAAATCTCTTAGAAAATTAGAAATAGAAGATAACATTCTTACCATGGCAAAGGTTATCTATGAAAAAATATATACATAGTGAAGACTGAATGCATTTTACTAAGATCAAAAACAGGGCAAAGATGTCAGCTCCTATTACCCCGATCAATATCATACTGGAAGTATTACTCATCTCAATAAAACAAGAAAAGGAAATAAAAAGCATACAGATTGAAAATAAAGGAATAAAATTACTTCTATAATAAAATTATATGATTGTCTATCCCTAGGAAGTCTCAAGGACTCTATAAAAATGCTCTTAGAACTAGTAAGTAAGCTTATTAAGGTTGTGAAACAAAATCAATATACTAAAATTTATTTTATTTCTCTTTACAGTCATGTGTTGCTTAACAACAGGGGCACATTTTGTGAAATGTGTTGTTAGGTAATTTCATCACCTTGTGAACATCATAGAGAATATTAACACAAACCTAGATGATATAGCCTACTATACATATAAGTTATATGATATAGCCTATTGCTCCTGCATGAATAGTGCATTATGCCACAATGGTATAACAGCTTAGGACATTACCAGGCAATAGGAATTTTTCAGCTTGTTATGCATTACATGACTGTACTAGCAATAAATAATTAGAAATCAATATTGAAAAGGAGTATCATTTATTATATCACCAAATAACATGAAATAGACATAAGCACCACAGAATAGGTATAAGTCTAAAAAAAATGTGCAAGATCTGTACACTGAAAATTATAAAGCACGGATGAAAGAAATCAAAGACTAAAATAGAAAGATATATTATGCTTTATTATTATTAAGATGTCAGTTCTCTCTTAATTGATGTACAGATTCAATGCAATTCCCAACAAAATTTCAGCAGAATTTGTTTATAGAAAACAACAAGTTGATTCTTATATGTATTTGGAAAATCAAAGGAACTAAAATAGCCATATAATTCTGAACATGAAGAATAATGCTGTAGGACTTAAAGTACCTGATTTCAAAGCTTATTATAAAGCTACAGAAATCATAAATGTGGTTCTCATGGAAGGACCGATACATAGAATAATGTAGTATACATACATATATATAAATATATATGCAATTGATTTTTGACAATGTTTTTCAGATAATTCAAAGGAGAAAAGATAATCTTTTCAACAAATGGTATTAGGAAAATTGGACATCTATATAGAAAAAAATTTAACCTCAACTCATACTTCAGTCTTTATACAAAGATTAACTCAAAATGTATGATACCTCTAACTATAAAAACTAAAACTGTAAAATTTCTACAAGAAAAAAAAAAAAACAGGGGTAATTCTTTCTGACCTTAGATTTCATGAAGAGTTCTTAGATAGGTTGCCAAAATTGCTGTTCATATACGAAAAAAAAAAAAAAGATAATTGTATTAAAATTAAAACATGCTCTGCAAAATAACACTATTAATACAATAAAAAGACAAGCCACAGATTGGGAGACAATGTTTTTAAATTACATATCTGACAAATAAGTTATACAGAAAACTCTGCATAATTCTGAAACCCAGTGATAAGTAAACAAACAATCCAATAAAAAAAATATATGGGCAGAGGAACTATACAGAAATTTCACTAAAGAAAATATTCAGATGGCAAACAAGCACATGCAAAGATGCTCAACACCATTATTGGGTATATTAGTTTCCTAGGGATACCATGACAAACTTAAAATATCTACAAACCAGATACCTTAAAAAAACTGATTTATTCTCTCATAGTTGTGGAGGCTAGAAGTAAGAAATGAAGGTGGAAAACAGTTTGACAGTATTTCATATAGTTAAACATATACTTACCATATGACCAACCTATCTCACTCCTATGTACTTACCCAAGACAAATGAAAGTTTATGTTCACACAAAAACCTCTATTCAAATGTTTATGATGGCTTTATTCATAATTGATCAAAAGTGAAAACAACCCAAATGTCCTTCTAGTGATTAGTGAATAAACAAACCATGGTACATCCATACAACGGAATATTATTCTGCAGTAAAAAATAATTAACTATTGATATACACAACAGTATGGATGAAAACTAGGGATAGAGATAACATTCATTACTTAAATTTTTAAAACTTTTTTCATTTTGTTTTTGGCAGCTGATTGGCTGGCCAGTATGGGGATCTGAACTGTGGAATATACTATAAAGCAAATGTACCTCACAGGGCCTGGTTTTCCAAAGACTTGCAGTATCAAATATTGACTTTGTGGAGGACTGGAAATTTTCCTCAGGCTATAAGTCTCTGGTGCAAGATAAAGATTTGTGACACAGCAAGGTTGCTGGCTCAAGGACAGACTAGTCACTGATTATTATGTAAAGATACTGAGGAATTGCTGTAAGATCACTTAATTGTCTACTGGAATGTCATCTGGCTTGTTCCACTGAAAGTTACCAACCTATATTGTTAAACTATAACCCCACCTATGTCTCTTCCTGTAACTTCCTGGTCTGAAAAATAAATGCAGGAAAAGAACCCCAATTTGGTGTTAATTTCCCAAGGAAGGGTTGCCTCTTGCTGGAGGGTCCCGGGGAAGTTAACCACTTCAGGGTCTCTTACTGCTCTGAAGAGATGGGCTTTGAGTAATCCTTTGCATATCCGTCACTCAGGGGAAGTGAGGTGACAAATCTGTGGAGGGCAAAGCAACACAAAGCAACACCAAACCCTTGATCTTAGTGTTATAACACCATGCTCTAGCCAACTAAGCTGACCAGCCATCCCGGTAGATAACATTTTTAATATGGTTAAAGTTATCTACAAAAATATTGATTATCTACCAAAAAAAATCAATTAATTATTGAGGTATGAAACAATTTAAATGAAACTCAAATGCATTATTCTAGGTGAAAGACAGTAAGTTCAAAAGACAGCATAACTTATTGTTATGATGCTCTGGAAAGTCAAAGTTATAAGAAATAACAACACATGAGATCAGTGGTTGCCAGTGGTGGGAGTGATAGAAGGGGTAGATTACAAAGGGGCACAGGAGAATGTTGGTGTGATCAAGGAGGTGTGTATCTTGATCTATCTTGATTGTGGTGGTAGTTATCTTATGCATTTATCAAAATTTATACAACTATACTTCAAAAATAATCAATTTTATGGTAAGTAAACACAATTTAACAAATAAAACAGAAAGCTGGTGGCTGATATCTTTTTTTGCATGTGTTTGGTACAAAATAAATGCTACTTTCTTTCTTCTTCCCTCATGCCTAAAGTCTATTCATTATTGCTACTTTTTTAATTCATTAATTTAAAGTATTTACAGTTTTCTCTTTTCTTTTTTCTTTCTTTTTTTTTGACCGGTAAGGGGATCACATCCCTTGGCAAGGTGTGGTCTGTACCACGCTCAGCCAGTGAGAGCACCGGCCATCCCTATATAGGATCCAAACCCACGGCCTCAGTGCTACCAGTGTTGCACTCTCTCAAGTGAACCACTGGACCAGCCCAGCAGTTTTCTTTTTTCTTTAGAATGCTCTCCCCTCTCCCCCTCCTCCATTCCTGGCAACTTGATAAACTCATCTCATTAGGATGTTCTTGCTAGCCACACTTACATTATTCTGTGTTTCGTTTCTTGCTGTGTCACAGGCTTAAATCCATCCTGCTTGGGCTTCCATACTTGCTGCCATAACAACTAAACATCTCCTGTAACCTGGAAATCAATTGGTGACATTCTGTTTCTTGAAATTTATTTAAGAGGCTCTCTTTCATCATAATCTCCAGTTTCCTGAAACTTCAAAACCTTGATATTTTCTAAAACCTTGTATTCTTGTTTTCACCAAGCTTCTGCTACCACTGGAGCTGTTTCTGTCCTGAGATATAGAGCTGAGTAAGGCTTCCTCATTGGACTTTTTTGTTTCATGGCAAAAGCTACTTTACACAAAGCATCTCTAAATTGAGTATACTTTATTAAAGATTTGTGGGAAGAAAGAAACACCCACAGATCAAATTGAACATTATTCATCTGCATACTTAAAGTTTTCACTGGCCTATATCCAAGGTAAACTGCAGCCACCCACAGATAGCCTGGGCCTATCGCTTCCATCCTCCCACACCATTCTCAGGAGCAGAACCAATTT
>NW_007727301.1:121864-124259 GCF_000696425.1 Galeopterus variegatus
CAGATAGCCTGGGCCTATCGCTTCCATCCTCCCACACCATTCTCAGGAGCAGAACCAATTTCTTTCCTGGTTTCATAAAAAGCAGTTTCACCATCAACTTTTGTTTCACTGGTTCCTGCTGGCTCCCAAATCTTCAGCATCTAACCTTCTATCCTTAGCAGTTTATCACAACAACTTCCAAAGCCAGGTTCTAACCAGTAAGGAATTTAATTGTAAGGTATTATGATAGTAATATTTATGCTTTTTTTAAAAAAAAAAAAAACCTATTATAGCACTTATCACTAAATTGTAATCATCTATCTTTTTGGCTGTTTTTCCCACTATTCGATGACGACATCAAGGGTAAGATCAGTGTAAGTCATCAAGACCATTTAGCTTAGCACAGTGGTGGGTATGTAGTAAATATTCAATAAATAGATGAGGAATAGCCAGGCTTTCTTTTGCATTACGTTTATAGTATTCCTTAAATCTGCAAAATTATCCCTTACCATTTCCCTCTCATTTCATCATATTCTTGAAGCCCCTGCATCCATGCACAGGTATGCCAATGAAACATTTCCTTTCCTCTCCAGATCTTAGACTTCTAAACTCTGAACTTTTTGTTTCTCTGTTCCACTTCTTCTCTGGAGGTGAGCTGTGTTTAGTATATTTTTATATCATACTCCAGTGTTGTACTTTCCAATGAGCAGCTAATAAATCTTTGATTTATTCAACCAATATTAACCTAGTGCCTAAAATTTACCAGTCTCTGTTCTAGGAGCTGGGCATATAGCAGGAACTCAAATAAACAAATGTTCACTTAAAGAGCTTATGTTCCAGTGGGGAGAGCCCCAGGATGAACATTCAACTAATAATTATATAACATGTAAGGTGGTAATAAGTACTATGGAGATAAAGTAGGGTTAAGAGTTAGGCAGTGTGCGCACATGTGGTTGGGCAAGGTCTGATTAGATGAAAGTTAGATAGACACTGAAGGAAGATAGGGAATGGGCCGTGAAGATACATGGAGGAAAAAAGCACTCTAGCATCCCACATATCCCTGGATGAGCACCCACAGTTCACGAAGGAAAAAAAAAGGGGGGGGGGAGGCTCATGTAGATGGAGAGAAATCTTTCAAATACAACAAAGCATCCTTTTTTATGAGAAAACCTATAATTTAAAGGGATCTGAAAATTTAGGGTAGAGAATTGCTTGAGAGCACAAGGCAATGATTCCTTTTTCCTGTTGTTAAAACGAAGTAGGCTGACCTCTATTTGAGAGTAGCTGTGCACGTGGTGACACTGAATGGCTCCCTTGAGTTTTCTATCTAAAGAGGGATCTTCCCGATTACTATTATTTCACCCTCTGTCTCCTTTGTCTCAAAGACAGTTTTGGGGGCAAAAGTTATCATTTGTGATTTGATTTTGGAAAGAGAAAATATCAAAGTTGTTAGGAGATTTGATTTATGTACAATCATGGGTTACTGAGAAACAATGCCTGACTTCCTGTTTAATCAGTGACAAGAGACGTTTTTAAAAAGTAAACATAGGAGGTAACAAAATTAGTAAAAACCTTAGTTCTTTAGAAAGGAAAAGTCTTGGTTATCTTAAAAAATCGAGGATATAATAAAGTCAACGTAAAGCACAGGAACTTATTCTAAGGCGGTATTTTTGCCTTCAAGACAGATTACTCAGAACTTAAAAAATAAATAAATAAAAACCGTTTGTAATCTCTTAGAGAGACCAATAGGCAAAGAAAAATGTAAACATAAAACTCTTTTTGAAAATCTTATAAATTAACTCATTATATAAATCTCAGCTAGAATTGACCAATATAAATAAAATTCCCTTTTCATGATCTACCTACAACTTTCTACATATTCATTCAAGATTTTTCTTAAACTTTCCTCCTTCTCATTCTGGAACAGTCATTTTACTTTAAGATAAAGCTATAGTTTCTTTTTTCCTTAACAAAAACACAACCTTTGTAGTATACTTTCTCAAAAATAGCAAAATGAACATATTAAATAACAGATACAATTATATATATAGCCTCATTTTACCATATCAAAGCAAGAAGTAAAAGGTACATAAACTTAAAATTATGCTTTGTAACTAATGTTTCCGTTACTTAGAAATTATCTAGGTATCTAGTGAATACCCATTAGTTAGCTCAATTTAACTAACAGTCAAAGGCTTTAAATTACCTAAAAATCTTGGAAGTTACATTCACACTTACATACTAGGAAATATAATTACTATCTAAATAATGCTTGTTAAAATAATGATTCAATTTGGTTAAACCCAAGATAAATGTTTTGTAATATTAAACATTAAGTAGAAATAACACTAGCGTATTTAATCAATAAAAAACCCCAAGTAGAATAAAAATGTGTACTTGCATTGCACTGATAACA
>NW_007727301.1:124864-127636 GCF_000696425.1 Galeopterus variegatus
CGGTTTGCCTAAATGACGTGAATGTAAATTCTTAAAATGTTTCTGAGTTAGTATCTATAAGAATATCTCTTCTTTTCACATTACAATTATTTCAGATTTAATTTAGTTAATTTCTGGGAATATTAGAAATAGCCAATTTGTATAGATGTTTATTTATCTCTAAGCCAGTAACAATAGAGCTCCTTTAACATAAGGGATTCTACAATGTAACTAATTAGTACTATCCAAAAGTAAGGACTATATTGCATAATCACACATTTAGAGGGAAGTACTTTTTAAAATTACAGATGTAAACATATAGACAGATACAGATAGTATATAGTTTCAATTACTAAAATTTCAGTCATAAGTCAAGTGTAAACATGGAAATACAAAATTCCCAGGTCCATATCAAAGACCAGGTCTCTTCTCAGTGGGTGCAAATTCTTAATTTATTTGAACTCAAAATAGAAAAAGAGACAAACAGAAAAAAACTAACAAATTAGATTTGCTGTTCTCTTTTACCCAACAGAGACAAGATCTTTATGAATCATTAATCTCTTTATAGAGATCAGCAAGTGGTCAGATCAAGTAAAAAAAGGAAGCTACCCAGGAGTCTTATAGGAATCATGAGAAAGGATGGAGGTGGGTATTATCTCAGCATCTGGAGGGCAGGATCTTTTGAGATTAGCCCTTTCACAGTACATGAAAAAATCCTCATCCTTCCTTAACCATTGCAGTTTTCCAGGAGCACAGAGGTCGGGTGAAGCTCAACACTATACCAGTGCTTTTAAGTAGATACTGTTATAATCCCCCATATTCTAGATGAGGAAACTGGGGCATTAAGAGGATAAGTAATTTGCCCAAATTCACATAGCTACCAACTGATAGAGATGGGAATCAAACTCTTGAAGTCTCATCTTGGAGTTTATGCTATCAGTCAACATATGCTCCTATAATATGCTTGCTCTAAGTAGAGTTCTTCACAAGGTTAAAGACTTTTTCTACCTAGTTCATTGCTGTTTCCTCATAGAATACTGCTCAGTAAATACGTGATTGGTGAATAAATGAAAGAATAGATAAAAAGTCATAAACAGTAAAAAAATAAATAAAAAATTAAAGGAAGAAAGAGAGAGGCAGAAAATAAACACAGAGAGAGGTAAAGGGGAAAAAAGAGACAAAATAAATGTCTTCTCTTTTCTACTCTGGGTATATATATTGTTCCTATATTCGCTAGACAAAAGGGAAAAGGTTCTCAGACCATTTTCATTTCCAATTGTCAATGTACTACCAGGAAAAATTCTGATCATTTCAAGACATGTATTAATTACTCCTGATAGAGAATGTATGCAATCTGACATTGTTGCTAATAAAAGCTAGAAAGCATTGACCAATTTAGAAGTTTAATCACCTATCTTTCTGTCTATAACTATTTAACTACTTCCTTCTTGATTTGGGGCTCCTTAAAGGCAGAAATTCTATCATATCAATCTCTAAATCTTCATCATTTTTCATAATACCTAACAGGTATAGTAGATATCCAGTAAAATTGGATAGTAAAAAATAAACATTGTGAAACTGTTTCTCCCTTTTGAACCAAGAGGAGATAAGAATTAATTCCAATTGATTGTACTTAGATCTAAGTACAACCAAAGTACACTCTGACAAAATAGTATATTTGCTATAACTTCCCAAAGAAAATTTGCAATGACTTGTAGTTTGAGATCAGGTTTTAAGCTTTAGACTGTGTTATAACCCACACGGTACACAAACATACAAAGACATATGGAAGTCAAACTGGACTGAGCTAATATGATTTTTTTTATACTGATTTCAGCCATTGTCATATAGATAGATTTTTATACATTGAATCAGAGCAGAATCCAGAGAAAAGATTCAAATAAGTTTTTGAGAAAAACTAAACTGTTAAAATTTGGGACTTACTTTTTATGATTATCACACTAGTTGAAAAAAGTTTTCAACTAACTATTCAAATAACAATTCTTGGATATTCTTGATACAGTGAAATAGCCTGGTTATTTCTAACTCTGATCCTTATCCTGACTATACATTAGGTGGTTATGGAATGTTTTCTCTAAGATTCCCAACTGAGTTCTCTTAATAGAGTAATTTTCACTTTATTCCTTGTCATAATATTAATAGTAATATTTATAATGGTATTTAGTAGTGTTTATAAATTGTATCTATAAAGCTTTTATATTCATCATTATATTTGATTTCTACCATAAGTCTGTGATATAAATAGTTCATTACAAGCATTTGGCTTTTAATAGAAAAATGAGAGAGAGAGATAGAGAGAGAAAGAGAAAGAGAGAGAGAATGAGAGAGAGAGAGATTATCTAGTGTTTTGCAGCTACTGAGATTTAGAGATTTGATTCCCAGCTCAATAATCATATTAATATATTGACCCAGTCGTCTTATACTTTTAAAAAAGATACAGAATTAACAAAACAGCTAAGAATTATTCTGGCATAAAAATATGCCATGACTTGGATAGATGATGTTATTTGTATAGCTGTCAATACCTGTTGGGGGTGGAAAGGTGGATCCTCTCTCAGATTTTCTAAAAACTGAAACCAGAACGATATGAAAATCAAATATTCTAACCTGTGAAATTATTTTCTAATTCTTCGTCAATCTGAAATGGTCCCCAGAAATAATGATGTGCTTAGAACTTCCTGGTCTCAGAAAATTCTAAATGCCTTAACTTTTCTTCTTCTTCTTTTTTTTTTTTTTTTTTTTTTTTTTTTTTTTTTTTTTTTTTTTTTTTTT
>NW_007727301.1:128154-131106 GCF_000696425.1 Galeopterus variegatus
TTTTTTTTTTTTTTTTTTTTTTTTTTTTTGCTTTATTTTATTTTATTATTATTTTTTAAGTTTATTTATTAATATATTTTTTTACATTCTAAGATGTTCTAGAGCAGTTGGAGGGGAAGAGGAGAGGTGAAGAGGAAAGAAAATAGGATGAGAGAAGGAGGAAGGAGGAAGGGTGTGGTTGAGGCCTGTGGCACCCCCCACCCTCATTTCTTCAGGGGAGACCAGGGGGCTTCCAGCAGTGGCTTGGTCATTGCCGAGCTGGGTGCAGATGTCAGGGGGTATGGCTGAAACCCTTGGCCCCCCACCATCCCAGCTCAGGAGACCAGGAAACTTCTGGTCCTTCTGGGTTTTATAGATGTTCTTTGGTGATGTGAGAACTTCGCTAGTTAATATCAAACTTTGTCTCTGGTCTGTAGGTATTTTGTTTTTTCTTTCAGTTCTGTTTTAGATTATTCACTGTTCCTACCACTTAAATTCTGCACTGGAACTAATTTGTTGTCCTTTGGTTACTTCTAACATGGGGGAACTTCCTGTGTGGACAAGCAGTTGAGCCCTGTAGTTGAGCTAAATTGTTGCTTTGCTGCTGATTCTCTGGGGAAGGCTTTTAGTGCAGCTCAGGTTGTAATGATTGACTTATGGGCACTTCCAGGTCTCATGAGGTCTGGTGCACCTGGGTTGTACAGAAACTCTGGTTTGGGCCTGAGTCTTTTCAGCAAACTGCTCCCCCTGCAGTTCTATATTCCAGACCAGTCTACACATAGTGGGTCTGTCTGTGCTGACTGGAAGGCAAATCAGCTGTCCATGCTGTGCCCCAGTGTTCCCCCAGTGGACCCATCTTCCCCAATCCCCACACTCTGCATTCCAAACACTTCCCATGGGACGGGCTGTGCACCAGTCCCTTGCAATGATTCACTGGTCTCTGAGTGTCTCCTTTTTTCAGTTTGTTGCTCCCTACTCCTATGTGGGTCCACAGAAACCCTCTTAATGGTCTGCTGGCCTGGGGGCCACCAAGGCCCTCTTCTCCCCTACTGCTTCTAAACAACTTTATCCAAAGGGCACAGCTGCGGCTTTTGCCAGCTCTTGCTCCATGTGCTCACCGTCTCCAAACTTGAAGCAGCTGGGATTAGAAATGGTAGGAGTGGTCCTTCTTTATGTCATTGTGGTTTCTCCTGCCCTCATGAACTCCTTAGGTCTCTCCTCCTCTCCCCCTGAGGTCTAGCAGCCCCAGCTTGGCTGTTGTTGCTTTTTAATAGTTGTAAATTGGTTGATTTCTGGGAGAGAGTGACTCTGGTGACCATCTGTTCCACCACCTTGACTGGAAGCCAAAGCCTTAACTTTTCTAATAGAAATTATTGACCAAATTTTGATGAGAAAAACCTGCCTTTCCAGCACTTAAGAATAATGGAAAGGTGGCAATCATAGTACCAAACATTGACATTGGAAGAAAAGATTTTGGTAATAATCAGCTCTTGGGATTTAGAATTTAGATAAGTCTTTCAGAATAAGCTGATTACAGTTGCCTAGCTAATTTTGTGGACAAAAGAAAGACAGATGTATAAAAATGTTCCAAATTATTTTCCACAGCCACACCACAAGATGAGCAAGGCAGCCATTCACAGGAGGCTTTTCACATCCTCATGGCTGAAGTTCACTTCTTTTGTGGTGACTAAGTACAGACCTTGAGCCATTCAAGCTACCACAGTCCTTTCACAAGCACTCGTTTTGAAGCTGAATGGGATGGACATAAAAATATAATACAGCTCTTCTTCTGAAAACTGCTTTTGAAGGAGAGTGACTGAATAAGCATGACCAAAGTAATGAGGACCATTCCCTGTGGCTGGTCTTGATTATATACAAAGAGAATGAATCTACACTTATATAGGTGGGTGCAAGAGTTTGTATACATGTGTACCCGGACAAACATCAATCTTCTTGAGTTAGAGGCAAATATTTTCTGTTTTTCCTAAGTCCTGAATTTAAGTTTTAGCATCTGTATTTTTATTGATCAACATGACAAGACTATTTGGATTATTAAGAAAAAAGACAGAAGTAAAATTAAATTGTAATCAATATATTTAATGGAAATATCTTAAAATATTTGTGATACTAAAGACCAAAAACTTGCCCACCCCCCTCATGTGACACAATTCAACATATGCGACACTGTTGAGTTAGAAGTAAGTTTAGGAGAATCTCCAAAACAATTGGACTCCCTGCTTATAATTATTAGCCCTTGAAGAGAAAATCTTGTGAGAAATCCTCCTGAGCCTTGGTAACTGTAGTTGGAAGGTTTAGACCTTGTGTAATGCTCGTTATCTACTTTGGCTTCTTTGTTTAAAAGTCTAAATTGAGTCAAGTTAAATGGTTTACTTGGCCCTTTCCTTATGGTAAGGGCAAGCTACAAAAAGAGATCTCATGGAAAGGAATGTCGAGAAAATGCATGTGTTACCCCCCAACAGCCTTGAAAGTGCTGACATAAGGTGACCACCTAAGGCCTGAAGTGGTGTGAGGAGGGAAGTTGATGGGGGCTCTCCCAGGTGAGAAGTAACCATCATCTCAGGAAGAATCTAAAGAAGTAAAGGAATCACAAAGGCTACAAAGCTAAAAAGGAAAACATTATATATATATTCTCTATATACATAAAAGCTCCTGGCATCATAGCTAGTTTCCTGGATTTAGTGCATATAAAGTCTCCTTTTTTTCTTGGGGAAAAGTAAATATAAAAGTACCCTAGATTCCAGTAGTGAGGCAATACTAGGGGAAAAAAAGAGAGGTTTTTTTTTTTGTCTATTTCAATGCTTAATTATTCCCCAGACCCAGTTTGTCTTTGCTCATAGATATCTACTCTTATGGGGGCAGTTCAATTTATGATAGAATCCTGAAGTGCTTTTCCACTGCCTTCTTGCAAAGGTTGCCTTCCAAAGTTAGAAATAGCTTTTTACATGTAGAAAT
>NW_007727301.1:131728-132310 GCF_000696425.1 Galeopterus variegatus
CCACTGCCTTCTTGCAAAGGTTGCCTTCCAAAGTTAGAAATAGCTTTTTACATGTAGAAATTCGTTCTCAAAGCTGCTAGAACTTTTCTTAGAGTGAGTCATAACATTTAAACTCTCTTATAAGAAGAAAACTAGTGGATTACTTTAGCAATTGGAATTTGAAGAAAGTAAGACATATTCAGAATATACATGAGTGTGGGCTTAAACCTTGTCTACTTCATAAGTGATACTTTCAAGCTTAATTTGATGAAGTTAGGGCAAATTTCTAGTTTTTATGAGAGATATGAGTATACAGATTCTTTGATAGAGGGAGTGGTCATTATTAGCAATGTAACCAAATATTTCTGGCTCTCTGAAAACATGGTGGAATTGTGCTTCCCTATCCCTTTAAAGTTAGGTGTAACAATATAGCTTGTTTTTTATAAACAGAACTTGAGGAGAAATGATATTCATCAATTCTTGAAATTTTTGAATACAGTGTGCTACGTGCCATGTATTCTTGCCCATTCGAATGTAATTATGAAGTCACCTGTCAAGATGAAGTTTTTGTCAGCCTGAGACCCTGAGTAACTACAATGAAAG
>NW_007727301.1:133189-134842 GCF_000696425.1 Galeopterus variegatus
TGTAGCAGGGACGAATTTTAAAACTCTTCTTCAGTTATGTAACATCATCTTTAGTAGTTAAAGTAATTGAAAGCAATCTCTATAGGGCAAAGTGCTTGCTTTGGGCATTTATCCACGATCAATGGTAAACCATTTAGTGACATTTCGGTCTTTGCCTCTTCATGTCACATATTACAGACAAAAATGTGTAAAAGACAAACTTGCTAATAAGTCCCCCTTGTTGATGGGACAAGCCTTGTTTCTGGGTTAAGTATTTTGTACTTGCACCTCCTTCTCCCTGAAATGCACCTCCCCTGGATCTTTGTGTGGCTGCTCCTCATTATTCAGATATTATTTACATGTCACCTTTTGAGAGCAGATTTCTTGATCACCCTATCTAGATCACTCCATCCTGTCTCCGTCTATCACATAATATCTTTTATTGTTTTTGTTTTTGTTTTTTTTAAACGTATCTCTTAAACCATCTAGAGTATTTTTACATATATTTGTTTACTGGTTTATTGACTATAAGACCCCATTAGAATGGAGTCCCCATGATTATAAACCTGTGACCTGTCTTGTTCATCACTGGGTATCCAGCTAAAAAAACAGTGACCACCATAAAATAGGTTGTCATATAATTATTTTTGTTTAAATTAGAAACTTCTGCTTTCAGCCAAACCAGAGTAACAGGGAACAGATTTGCCCTCACTCTTTAAACAGCTGAAACAAACTAGACAAAATATTTGAAAGAATAGTTTTATTGGACAACAGTCAACATTGGATGGTAATTCCCGATGTCAGGGAAACAAATGAGAAAAGCCATGTGATTGCCCCAGCTCTCTGCCTGGAGAGAGTTTCCAGGATATACAATAGAGAGTGGGAACCCAGGTGGGGCCAGAGGTCTCCCTGAGCTAAGACAATAGAGATTGGAGTCTGATGAGGCCAACCCAGCTAGAGTTCACAGGGAAGAATACCAAACGGAGTACACTGCAGAGTGAGAAAGCTCTGAAGATCTGCAGAAAGTCCATAACAGTCTTCACGTGAGGACTCATCAGAGGATGAGGGAGAGAAAACTATAAATATCAAGGAGAGAACCACCTAAAAGGGGAAAAAAAAATTCCAAAAGCTTACACAAGGATCAAAATATTTTATGGTGCCACCAGTCACAGTGGAAGACCCCTCATAACAAACGGAGCATCAGGTAGAACATGCAGAAGGGCACTGCCTTAATAGTGGAGGAAATTAACCTTAGCCTGAAGACTCCTCTGATCTTGCCCATGGCACAAAGCTTAAAAGCAAGCAATAAGAAAGCTCAAACTTCTTCCAAATAACTGTGTCCCAGGATAAACCCCAAGAATAGATTTTTAAAAATTCGGAACCTAATAAGATACAATTAAAAATTCTTGACATATAATCAAAATTACCAGACATGCATAAAAATAGTAATTTGCAACCCACGGTGAGAGGAAAATTAATTAACTGAAACCAATCTAGAAATAATGCAAATAAAAGATGTAGTAGACAAGAACATTAAAATATGTATTATAATTATATTTCATATGTTCAGGGCAGTAGATAAAAACATAAATATGCTAAAGAGAACAATGGAAAATATAAAAAAGATCTAAAATGAATGTCTGTGGAAAAAACTATAATAGCCAAGATTTAAAA